>NW_025728230.1:0-224127 GCF_021461385.2 Schistocerca piceifrons
TGTTCTATGACTTCTTCTAAATCGAGTGACGTTTCTATGGAAACGACAGGATTATCTTTTGGGATTCGAGTATCTCCTTTCCGATGCACTATTCTTACTTTACTGCATCCCTCGCTCCCTCACATTGACGAATAAGCACAGAAATTGCGTCGTTATAAAGTCCTATATGTTCTGTGACTCCTCCTTCTAAATCGAGTAACGTTTCTATGGAAACGACAGCATTTTCTTTTGGATACGACTATCTCCTTTCCGATGCACTATTCCTTCTGTACTGCATCCCTCGCTCCTCCACATTGGCGAATTAACACAGAAATTGCGTGGCTATGAAATACTATGGGATCTATGGCTTCTCCTCCTAAATCGAGTAACGTTTCTATGGAAACGACAGGTTTTGCTTTTGGGATACGAGTATCTCCTTTTCGATGCACTATTCCTTCTTTACTGCATCCCTCGCTCCCTCACATTGACGAATTAACACAGAAATTGCTTCGTTATGAAATACTATGGGCTCTATAACTTATCCTTCTAAATCGAGTAACGATTCTATGGAAACGACAGACTTTCGTTTTGGGATACGACTATCTCCTTTCCGATGCACTATTCCTTCTTTACTGCATCGCTCGCTACCTCACATTGACGAATTAACACAGAAATTGCGTCGGTATGAAATACTATGGGATCTATGACTTCTCCTTCTAAATCGAGTAACATTTCGATGGAAACGAGAGGATTTTCATTTGGGATACGACTGTCTTATTTCCGATGCACTATTCCTTAAGTACTGCATCCCTCGCCCCCTCACTTTGGCGTATTAACGCTGAAATTGCGTGGCTATGCAATACTATGGTATCTATGACTTCTCCTTCTAAACAGAGTAATTTTTCTAATGAAACGACAGGTATTTCTTTTGGGATACGTGTATCTCCTTTCCGATGCACTAGTCCTTCTGTACTGCATCCCTCGCTTCCTCACATTGACGAATTAACACAGTAATTGCGTCGCTATCAAGTGCTATAGGTTCTATGACTTCTCCTTCTAAATCGAGTAACGTTCCTATCGAAACGACATTAATTTCCTTTGGGATACTAGTATCTCCTTTCCGAAACACTGTTCCCTCTTTACTGCATCCCTCGCTCCCTCTCATTGACGAATTAACGCGGAAATTGCGTCGCTATGAAATACTATGGGTTTCATGACTTCTCCTTCTAAATCGAGTAGAGTTTCTAAGAAAACGACAGGATTTTCTTTTATGATACGAGTATCTCCTTTCCGATGCACTATTAGTTCTTTACTGCATCCCTCGCTCCCTCACATTGACGAATAAGCAGAGAAATTGCATCGCCATGAAATACTATCTGTTCTATAACTTCTCCTTCTAAATCGAGTAACGTTTCTATGGAAACGACAGGATTTCGTTTTGGGATACATCTATCTCCTATCCGATGCTCTATTCCTTCCTTACTTCATCTCTCGCTCCCGCACATTGCCGAAATAACGCAGAGATTGCGTCGCCATGAATTACTATGGGTTCTATAACTTCTCCTTCTCAATCTTGTAACGTTTCCATGGATACGACAGGATTTTCTATTGGGATACGAGTATCTCCTTTCCGATGCACTATTCCTTCTTTACTGCATCGCTCGCTCCCTCACATTGATGAATTAACACAGAAATTGCGTCGCCATGAAATACTATGAGTTCTATGACTTATTCTCCTAAATCGAGTAACGTTTCTGTGGAAACGACAGGATATTCTTTTGGGATACGACTATCTCCTTTCCGATGTCCTATTCCTTCTTTACTGCATCCCTCGCTCCCTCACATTGACGAATTAACTCAGAAATTCTGTCGCTATGAAATGCTATGGCTTCTATGACTTCTCCTTCTAAATCGATAACGTTTCTATGGAAACGACAGGCTTTTCTTTTGGTATACGAGTATCTCCTTTCCGATGCACTATTCCTCCTTTACTGCATCCGTCGCTCCCTCACATTGACGAGTTAACACATGAATTGCGTCGCTATGAAATACTATGGGTTCTATGACTTCTCCTTCTAAATCGGGTTATGTTTCTATGGAAACGACAGGATTTTCTTTTGGGATACGAGTATTTCCTTTCCGATGCACTATTCCTCCTCTACTGCGTCCCTCGATCCCTCACATTGACGAATTAACACAGAAATTGCGTCGCTATGAAATACTATGGGTTCTATGACTTCTCCTTCTATATCGAGTAACGTTTCTATGGAAACGACAGGATTTTCTTTTGGGATACGAGTATCTCCTTTCCGCTGCATTATTCCTTCATTACTGCATCCCTCGCTCCCCCACATTGACGAATTAACACAGAAATGGCATCGCTATGAAATACTATGGGTTCTATGACTTCTCCTTCTAAATCGAGTAATATTTCTATGGAAACGACAGGATTTTCTTATGGGATACGAGTTACTCCTTTCCGATGCACTATTCCTTCTTTACTGCATCCCTCGTTACCTCAGCTTGACGAATTAACACAGAAATTGCGTCGCTATGAAATACTATGGGTTCTATTACGTCTCCTTCTATATCGAGACACGTTTCTATGAAAACGACAGGTTTTTCATTCGGGATACGAGTATCTCCTTTAAGATGCACTATTCCTTCCTTACTGCATCCCTCGCTCCCTCACATTGACGAATTAACACAGATATTGCGTCAGTATGAAATACTATGGGTTCTATGTCTTCTCCTTTTAAAACGATTTAAGTTTCTATAGAAACGACAGGATTTTCTTTTGGGATACGTCTATCTCCTTTCCGATGCACTAGTCCTTCTTTACTGCATCCCTGGCTCCCTCACATTCACGAATTAACACAGAAATTGCGCTGCTATGAAATACTATAGGTTCTATGACTGCTCCTTCTAAATCGAGTCACGTTCCTATGGTAACGACAGGATTTTCTTTTGGGATATGAGTATCTCCTTTCCGATGCACTATTAGTTCTTTACTGCTTTCCTCGGTCCCTCACATCGAGGAATAACCAGAGAAATTGCGTCGCCATGAAATACTACTATTTTCTATAACTTCTAATTCTAAATCGTGTAACGTTTCCATGGAAACGACTGGATTTTCTTTTGGGATACGAGTATCTCCTTTCCGATGCACTATTCCTTCTTTACTGCATCTCTCGCTCCCACACATTGACGAATTAACACAGAAGTTGCGTTGCTATTAAATACTATGGGTTCTATGACTTCTCCTTCTAAATCGAGTAACGGTCCTATGGTAACGACAGGAATTTCTTTTGGGATACGAGTATCTCCTTTCCGATGCGCTATTCCCTCATAACTGCATCCCTTGCTAACTCACATTGTCAAATTAACTCATAAATAGCGTCGCTCTGAAATACCATTGGTTCTATGTGTTCTCCTTCCAAATTGAGTAACGTTTCAATGGAAACAACAGGATTTTCTTTTGGAATACGAGTATCTCCTTTCCGCTGCACTATTCCTTCTTTACTGCATCCCTGGCTCCCTCACATTGACGAATTAATACCGAAATTGCGACTCGTCGGAATACTATGGGTTCTATGACTTCTCCTTCCAAATTGAGTAACGTTTCTATGGAAACGAAAGGATTTTCTTTTGGTATACGTCTATCTCCTTTCCGATGCACTAGTCCTTCTTTACTGCATCCCTGGCTCCCTCACATTCACGAATTAACACAGAAATTGTGTTGCTATGAAATACTATGGGTTCTATGACTTCTCCTTCTAAATCGAGTAACGTTCCTATGGAAACGAAAGGATTTTCTTTTGGTATACAGGTATCTCCTTTCCGATGCACCATTCCTTCTTTACTGCATCCCTTGCTCCCTCACATTGACGAATTAACACAGAAATCGCGTTGCTATGAAATACTATGGGTTCTATGACTTGTCCTTCTAAATCGAGTAACGTTTCTATGGAAACAACAGGATTTTCTTATGGGATACAAATATCTCCGTTCCCATGCAATATTCATTCTTTACTAGATCCCTCGCACCCTCAGTTTGACGAATTAACGCAGACATTGCGTCGCTATGAAATACTATGGGTTCCATGACTTCTCCTCCAAAATCGAGAAACGTCTCTATGGAAACGACAGGTTTTTCTTTCGGGATACGAGTATTTCCTTTCCGATGCACTATTCCTTCTTTACTGCATCCCTGGCTCCCTCACATTGACGAATTAACACAGAAATTGCGTCGCTGTGAAATACTATGTTTTCTATGACTTCTCCTTCTAAATCGAGTGAAGTTTCTATGTAAACGACAGGATTTTCTTTTGGTACACGAGTATCTTCTCTCCGATGCACTATTCCTTCTTTACTGCATCTTTCGCTCTCTCACATTGACAAATAAACACAGTAATTGCGTCGCAATGAAATACTATGGGTTCTATGATTTCTCCTATTAAATCGAGTAACGTTTCTGTGGAAACGAGAGGATTTTCTATTGGGATACGAGTATCTCAATTTCGATGCAATATTCCTTCCTTACTGCATCCCTGGCTCCCTTACATTCACGAATTAACACAGAATTTGCGACTCCATGGAATACAATGTGTTCTATGACTTCTCCTTCTAAATCGAGTAACATTTCTATGGAAACGACAGGATTTTCTTATGGGATACGAGTTACTCCTTTCCGATGCACTATTCCTTCTTTACTGCATCCCTCGCTCCCTCCGCTTGACGAATTAACACAGAAATTGCGTCGCTATGAAATACTATGGGTTCTATTACGTCTCCTTCTATAACGAGACACGTTTCTATGAAAACGACAGGTTTTTCATTCGCGATACGAGTATCTCCTTTCCGATGCACTATTCCTTCCTTACTGCATCCCTCGCTCCTTCACATTGACGAATTAACACAGATATTGCGCCAGTATGAAATACTATGGGTTCTATGTCTTCTCCTTTTAAAACGATTTAAGTTTCTATAGAAACGACAGGATTTTCTTTTGGGATACGTCTATCTCCTTTCCGATGCACTAGTCCTTCTTTACTGCATCCCTGGCTCCCTCACATTCACGAATTAACACAGAAATTGCGACTCCATGGAATACTATGTGTTCTGTGACTTCTCCTTCTAAATCGAGTAACATTTCTAAGGAAACGACAGGATTTTCTTATGGGATACGAGTTCCTCCTTTCCGATACACTTTTAGTTCTTTACTGCATCTCTCGCTATCTCACATTGACGAATTAACACAGAAATTGCGTCGCTATGAAATACTATGGGTTCCATGACTTCTCCTTCTAAATCGAGTAACGTTTCTATGGTAACGACTGGTTTTTCCGCTGGTATTCGAGTATCTCCATTCCGATGCACTATTACTTCTCTACTGCAACCCTCGCTCTCTCACATCGACAAATTAACACAGAAATTGCGTCGCTATGAAATACTATGAATTCTATGACTTATTCTTCTAAATCGAGTAACGTTTCTCTGGAAACGACAGGATATTCTTTTGGGATACGACTATCTCCTTTCCGATGCACTATTCCTTCTTTACTGCACCCCTCGCTCCCTCACATTGACGAATAAGCAGAGAAATTGCTTCGAAATGAAATACTATCTGTTCTATAACTTCTCCTTCAAAATCGAGTAACGTTTCTATGGAATCGACAGGATTTCATTTTGGGATACATCTATCTCATTTCCGATGCACTATTCCTTCCTTACTTCATATCTCGCTCCCGCACATTGCCGAATTAACGCAGAGATTGCGTCGCCATGAATTACTATAGGTTCTATGACATCTCCTTCTCAATCTTGTAACGTTTCCATGGAAACGACAGGATTTTCTTTTGGGATACGAGTATCTCCTTTCCGATGCCCTATTCCTTCTTTACTGCACCCCTCGCTCCCTCACATTGACGAATTAACACAGAAACTGCGTCGCCATGAAATACTATGAATTCTATGACTTATTCTTCTAAATCGAGTAACGTTTCTGTGGAAACGACAGGATATTCTTTTGGGATACGACTATCTCCTTTCCGATGCCCTATTCCTTCTTTACTGCATCCCTTGCTCCCTCACATTGACGAATTAACTCTGAAATTCCGTCGCTATGAAATATTATGGCTTCTATGACTTCTCCTTCTAAATCGATAAGGTTTCTATGGAAACGACAGGATTTTCTTTTGGTATACGAGTATCTCCTTTCCGATGCACTATTCCTCCTTTACTGCAACCGTCGCTCCCTCACATTGACGAATTAACACAGGAATTGCGTCGCTATGAAATACTATGGGTTCTATGACTTCTCCTTCTAAATCGAGTTATCTTTCTATGGATACGACAGGAATTTCTTTTGGGATACGAGTATCTCCTTTCCGATGCACTATACCTCCTCTACTGCGTCCCTCGATCCCTCACATTGACGAAATAACACAGAAATTGCGTCGCTATGAAATACTATGGGTTCTATGACTTCTCAATCTAAATCAAGTAACGTTTCTATGCAAACGACACGATTTTCTTTTGAGTTAGAGTATCGTCTTTCCGATGCACTATTCCTTCATTACTGCAACCCTCGCTCCCTCACACTGACGAATTAACACAGAAATTGCGTCGGTATGAAATACTATGGGTTCTATGACTTGTCCTTCTAAATCGAGTAACGTTTCTATGGAAACAACAGGATTTTCTTTTTCGATACAAGTATCTCCTTTCCCATGCAATATTCCTTCTTTACTAGATCCCTCGCACCCTCGGATTGACGAATTAACACAGAAATTGCGTCGCTATGAAATACTATGGGCTCTATGACTTCTCCTCCAAAATCAAGAAACGTCTCTATGGAAACGACAGGTTTTTCTTTCGGGATACGAGTATTTCCTTTCCGATGCACTATTCCTTCTTTACTGCATCCCTGTCTCCCTCACATTGACGAATTAACACAGAAATTGCGTCGCTTGAAATACTATGTTTCCTATGACTTCTCCTTCTAAATCGAGTAACGTTTCTATGTTAACGACAGGATTTTCTTTTGGTACACGTGTATCTTCTCTCCGATGCACTATTCCTTCTTTACTGCATCTTTCGCTCTCTCACTTTGACAAATTAACACAGTAATTGCGTCGCTATGATATACTATGGGTTCCATGACTTCTCCTTCTAAATCGAGTAACGTTTCTGTGGAAACGACAGGATTTCCTTTTGGGGTACGAGTATCTCCATTTCGATGCAATATTCCTTCCTTACTGCATCCCTGGCTCCCTCACATTCACGAATTAACACAGAATTTGCGACTCCATGGAATACATTGTGTTCTATGACTTCTCCTTCTAAATCGAGTAACGTTTCTAAGGAAACGACAGGATTTTCTTATGGGATACGAGTATCTCCTTTCCGATGCACTATTCCTTCTTTACTGGATCCCACGCTCCCTCACATTGTCGAATTAACACAGAAATTGCGTCGCTGTGAAATACTATGGGTTCTATGACTTCTCCTTCTAAATCGAGTATCGTTTCTATGGAAACGATAGGATTTTCTTTTGGGATACAAGAATCTCCTTTCCGATGCACTATTCCTCCTTTACTGCATCCCTCGTTCCCTAACATTGACGAATAAGCACAGACATTCGTCGCTATGAAATCCTATGGGTTGTATGACTTCTCCTTCTAAATCGAGTTAAGTTTCTATGCAACGGACAGGATTTTCTTTTGGGAAACGAGTATCTCCTTTCCGATCTACTATTCCTTCTTTAAAGCATCCCTTGCTCCCTCACATTGACGAATTAACACAGAAATTGCGTCGCTATGAAATCCTAAGGGTTCCATGACTTTTCCTTCTAAATCGAGTAACGTTTCTATGGAAACGACAGGATTTTCTTTTGGGATACGAATATTTTCTTTCCGATGCACTATTCCTTCTTTACTGCATCCCTGGCTCCCTCACATTGACGAATTAATACAGAAATTGCGACTCGTTGCAATATTATGTGTTCTATGACTTCCCCTTCTAAATCGAGTAACATTTCTATGGAAACGACAGGATTTTCTTATCGGATACGAGTTTCTTCTTTCCGATGCACTATTCCTTCTTTACTGGATCCCTCGCTCCCTCACATTGACGAATTAACACAGAAATTGCGTTGCTATGAAATACTATGGGTTCTAAGACTTCTCCTTCTAAATCGAGTAACGTTCCTATGGTAACGACAGGATTTCCTTTGGGGATACGAGTATCTCCTTTCCGATGCACTATTAGTTCTTTACTGCATTCTCCGGTCCCTCACATCGAGGAATAAGCAGAGAAATTGCGTCGCCATGAAATACTACTATGATCTATAACTTCTCCTTCTAAATCGTGTAACGTTTCCATGGAAACGACTGGATTTTCTTTTGGGATACGAGTATCTCCTTTCCGATGCACTATTCCTTCTTTACTGCATCTCCCGCTCCCACACATTGACGAATTAACACAGAAGTTGCGTTGCTATGAAATACTATGGGTTCTATGACTTCTCCTTCTAAATCGAGTAACGGTACTATGGTAACGACAGGATTTTCTTTTGGGATACGAGTATCTCCTTTCCGATGCACCATTCCTTCTTTACTGCTTCCCTCGCTCCCTCACATTGACGAATAAGCACAGAAATTGCGTCGCTATGAAATCCTATGGGTTCTATGACTTCTCCTTCTAAATCGAGTAACGTTTCTATGGAACCGACAGGATTTTCTATTGGGATACGACTATCTCCTTTCCGATGCACTATTCCTTCTTTATTGCATCCCTCGCACCCTCACATTGACGAATTAACACAGATATTGCGTCGCTATGAAACACTTTGTGTTCTATGACTCCTCCTTCTAAATCGAGTAACGTTTTTATGGAAAAGACAGGATTTTCTTCTGGGAACGACTATCTCCTTTCCGATGCCATATTCCTTCTTTACTGCATCCCTCGCTCATTCACATTGACGAATTAACAATGAAATTTCGTCGCTATGGAATACTATGGGTTCTATGACTTCTCCTTCTAAATCGAGTAACGTTTCTATGGAAACGAAAGGATTTTCTTTTGGTAGACGAGTATCTCCTATCCGATGCACAATTCCTTCTTTACTGCCTCCCGCGCTCCCTCACATTGACGAATTAACACAGAAATGGTGCCGCTATAAAATCCTATGGGTTCTATGACTTCTCCTTCCAAATCGTGTAACATTACTATGGAAACGTCAGGATTTTCTTTTGCGATACGAGTATCTCCATTCCGATGCACTATTCCTTCTTAACTGCATCCCTTGCTCCCTCACATTGACGAATTAACTCAGAAATAGCGTCGATCTGAAATACCATTGGTTCTATGACATCTCCTTCTAAATTGAGTAACGTTTCAATGGAAACTACAGGATTTTCTTTTGGGATACGAGTATCTCCTTTCCGCTGCACTATACCTTCTTTACTGCATCCCTCGCTCCCTCAGCTTGACGAATTAACACAGAAATTGCGTCGCTATGATGTACTATGGGTTCTATTACGTCTCCTTCTATATCGAGAAACGTTTCTATGGAAACGACAGGTTTTTCATTCGGGATACGAGTATCTCCTTTCCGATGCACTATTACAACTTTACTGCATCCCTGGCTCCCTCACATAGACGAATTGACACAGATATTGCGACGCTATGGAATAATATGTAATCTATGACTTCTCCTTCTAAATCGAGTAACGTTTCTATGGAAATGACAGTATTTTCGTTTGGGATACGAGTATCTCCTTTCCGATGCTCTATTCCTTCTTTACTGCATCCCTCGCTCCCTCTCATTGACGAATTAACACAGAAATTGCGTCGCTATGAAATACTATGGGTTCTATGATTTCTCCCTCTAAATCGAGTAACGTTTCTATGGAAACGACAGGATTTTCTTTTGGTATACTGGTATACGAGTATCTCCTTTCCGATGCACTATTCCTTCTATTCTGCATCCCTCGCTCCCTCACATTGACGTATTAACACAAAAATTGCGTCGCTATTAAATACTATGTGTTCTATGACTTCTCCTTCTAAATCGAGCAACGTTTCTAAGGAAACGACAGGATTTTCTTATGGGATACGACTATCTCCTTTCCGATGCACTATTCCTTCCTTTCTCCTTCCCTGGCTCCATCACATTGACGAATTAACACAGAAATTGCGTCGCTATGAAATACTATGGGTTCCATGACTTCTCCTTCTAAATCGAGTAACGTTACTATGGAAACGACAGGATTTTCTTTTATGATACGAGTACCTCCTTTCCGATGCACTATCAGTTCTTTACTGAATCCCTCGCTCCCTCACATTAACGAATAAGCAGAGAAATTGCGTCGCCATGAAATACTACTATGTTCTATAACTTCTCCTTCTAAATCGAGTAACGTTTCCATGGAAACGACTGGATTTTCTTTTGGGATACGAGTATCTCCTTTCCGATGCTCTATTCCTTCTTTACTGCATCTCTCGCTCCCTCACATTGACGAATTAACACAGAAATTGCGTTGTTATGAAGTACTATGGGTTCTATGACTTCTCCTTCTAAATCGAGTAACGTTACTATGGAAACGACAGGATTTTCTTTTATGATACGAGTACCTCCTTTCCGATGCACTATTAGTTCTTTACTGAATCCCTCGCTCCCTCACATTGACGAATAAGCAGAAAAATTGCGGCGCCATGAAATACTATGGGTTCTACAACTTCTCCAACTAAATCGAGTAACGTTTCTATGGAAACGTCAGGAATTCGTTTCGGGATACAACTATCTCCTTTCCGATGCACTATTCCTTCTTTACTTCATCCCTCGCTCCGTCACATTGACGAATTAACGCAGAAATTGCGTCGCTATGAATTACTATGGGTTCTGTGACATCTCCTTCTAAATCGAGTAACGTTTCTATGGTAACGACAGGATTTTCCTTTGGGATACGAGTATCTCCTTTCCGATGCACTATTCCTTCTTTACTGCATTACTCGCTACCTCACATGGACGAATAAAAACAGAAATGGCGTCGCTATGAAATACTATGGGTTCCATGACTTCTCCTTCTACATCGAGTAACGTATCTATGGAACCGAAAGGATTTTCTTTTCGTATACGAGTATCTAATTTCCAATGCACTATTTCTTCTTTACTGCATCCCTGGCTCCCTCACATTGACGAATTAACACAGAAATTGCGACTCTATGGAATACTATGTTTTCTATGGTTTCTCCTTCTAAATAGAGTAAAGTTTCTATTGAAACGACAGGATTTTCTTTTGCGATAGGAGTATCTCCTTTCGGATGCAATATTCCCTCTTTACTGCATCTCTCGCTCCCTCACATTGACGAATTAACACAGAAATTGCGTCGCTATGAAATACTATGAGTTCTATGACTTCTCCTTCTAAATCGAGTAACGTTTCTGAGGAGACGACAGGATTTTCTTATGGGATACGAGTATCTCCTTTCCGATCGACTATTCCTACATTACTGCAACCCTCGTTCCCTAACATTGACGAATAATCTCAGAAATTGCGTCGCTATGAAATCCGATGGATTCTATGATTTCTCCTTCTAAATAGAGTAACGTTTCTATGGAAACGACAGGATTTTCGTTTGGGATACGACTATCTCCTTTCCGATGCACTATTCCTTCCTTATTCCATCCCTGGCTCCATCACATTGACGAATTAACACAGAAATTGCGACGCTATGGAATACTATGTGCCCTATGACTTCTCCTTCTAAATCGAGTAATGTTTCTACGGAAAGGACAGGATTTTTTTTTCGGATCCGAGTATCTCCTTTCCGATGCACTATTCCTTCTTTATTGCATCCCTCGCACCCTCACATTGACGAATTAACACAGAGGTTGCGTCGCTATGAAATACTATGTGTTCTATAACTTTACTTTCTACATCGAGTAACGTTTCTATTGTAACGGCAGGATTTTCTTTTGGGATACGAGTATCTCCTTTCCGATGCGCTATTCCCTCTTTACTGCATCTCTCGCTCCCTCACATTGACGAATTAACACAGAAATTGCGTCGCTATGAAATACTATGGGTTCCATTTTTCTCCTTCTAAATCGAGTAACGTTTCTATGGAAACGACAGGATTTTCTTTTATGATACGAGTACGTCCTTTCCGATGCACTATTAGTTCTTTACTGAATCCCTCGCTCCCTCACATTGACGAATAAGCAGAGAAATTGCGTCGCCATGTAATACTATGGGTTCTATAACTTCTCCTTCTAAATCGAGTAACGTTTCCATGGAGACGACTGGAGTTTCTTTTGGGATACGAGTATCTCCTTTCCGATGTACTATTCCTTCTTTATGCATCTCTCGCTCCCTCACATTGAAGAATTAACACAGAAATTGCGTCGCTATGGAATACTATGGGCTCTATGACTTCTCCTTCTAAATCGAGTAACGTTTCTATGGTAACGACAGGATTTTCGTTTGGGATACGAGTATCTCCTTTCTGATGCAATATTCCTGCTTTACTGCATCCCTCGCCACCTCACATTGACGAATTAACACAGAAATTGCGTCGTTATGAAATACTAAGTGTTATATGACGTATCCTTCTAAATCGAGTTATGTTTCTATGCAAACGACAGGATTATCTTTTGGGATACGTCTATCACCTTTCCGATGCACTATTCCTTCTTTACTGCATCCCTGGCTCCCTCACATTGACGAATTAACACAGAAATTGCGACGCTATGGAATACTATGTGCTCTATGACTTCTCCTTCAAAATCGAATATCGATTCAATGGAAAGGACAGGATTTTCTTATCGGATCCGAGTATCTCCTATCCGATGCACTATTCCTTCTATATTGCATCCCTCGCACCCTCACATTGACGAATTAACACAGAGATTGCGTCGCTATGAAATACTATGGGTTCTATAACTTCTCTTTCTAAATCGAGTAACGTTTCTATTGAAACAACAGGATTTTCTTTTGGGATACGAGTATCTCCTTTCCGATGCACTATTCCCTCTTTACTGCATCTCTCGCTCACTCACATTGACGAATTAACACAGAAATTGCGTCGCTATGAAATACTATGGGTTGCATGACTTCTCCTTCTAAATCGAGTAACGTTTCTATGGAACCGACAGGATTTTCTTTTATGATACGAGTACCTCCTTTCCGATGCACTATTAGTTCTTTACTGCATCCCTCGCTCCCTCAAATTGACGAATAAGCAGAGAAATTGCGTCGCCATGTAATACTATGGGTTCTATAACTTCTCCTTCTAAATCGAGTAACGTTTCCATGGAGACGACTGGATTTTCTTTTGGGATACGAGTATATCCTTTCCGATGCACTATTCCTTCTATTTTGCATCCCTCGTTCCCTCACACTGACGAATTAACACAGAAATTGCGTCAGAATGAAATACTATGGGTTCTATGATTTCTCCTTAAAAATCGAGTTACGTTTCTATGGAAACGAAATGATTTTCTTTTGGAATACGACTATCTCCTTTCCGATGCACTATTCGTTCCTGACTCCATCCATGGCTCCATCACATTGACAAATTAACACAGAAATTGCGACGCTATGGAATACTATGTGCTCTATGACTTCTCCTTCCAAATCGTTTGGGATACGAGTATCTCCTTTCTGATGCAATATTCCTGCTTTACTGCATCCCTCGCCACCTCACATTGACGAATTAACACAGAAATTGCGTCGTTATGAAATACTAAGTGTTATATGACGTATCCTTCTAAATCGAGTTATGTTTCTATGCAAACGACAGGATTATCTTTTGGGATACGTCTATCACCTTTCCGATGCACTATTCCTTCTTTACTGCATCCCTGGCTCCCTCACATTGACGAATTAACACAGAAATTGCGACGTTATGGAATACTATGTGCTCTATGACTTCTCCTTCAAAATCGAATATCGATTCTATGGAGAGGACAGGATTTTCTTATCGGATCCGAGTATCTCCTTTCCGATGCACTATTCCTGCTCTACTGCAACCCTCGATCCCTCACATTGACGAATTGACAATGAAATTGCGTCTCTATGAAATACTATGGGTTCTATGACTTCTCCTTTTAAATCGAGTAACGTTCCAATGGAAACGACACGATTTTACTTTGAGATACGAGTATCTCCTTACCGATTCACTATTCCTACTTTACTGATTGCCACGTTCCCTAACATTGACGAATACGCACAGAAAATGCGTCGCTATGAAATACTATGGGTTCTATGACTTCTCCTTCTAAATCGAGTAACGTTTCCATGGAGACGACTGGATTTTCCTTTGGGATACGAGTATCTCCTTTCCGATGCACTATTCCTTCTTTACTGCATCCCTCGCTCCCTCACATTGACGAATTAACACAGAAATTGCGTCGCTATGAAATACTATGCGTTCTATGACTTCTCCTTCTAAATCGAGTAACGTTTCTATGGAAACGACAGAGTTTCCATTTGGTATACTGGTATACGAGTATCTCCTTTCCGATGCACTATTCCTTCTATCCTGCATCCCTCGCTCTATCACATTGACGAATTAACACATAAATTGCGTCGCTATGAAATACTATGTGTTCTATGACTTGTCCTTCTAAATCGAGTAACGTTCCTATGGAAACGACAGGATTTTCTTTTGGGATACGTCTATTTCCTTTCCGATGCACTAGTCCTTCTTTACTGCATCCCTGGCTCCCTCACATTCACGAATTAACGCAGAAATTGCGACTCCATGGAATACTATGTGTTCTATGACTTCTCCTTCTAAATCGAGTAACGTTTCTAAGCAAACGACAGGATTTTCTTATGGGATACGAGTATCTCTTTCCGATGCACTATTCGCTCTTAACTGTATCCCTTGCTCCCTCACATGGACAAATTAACTCGGAAATTGCGTCGCTCTGAAATACCATTGGTTCTGTGACATCTCCTTCTAAATCGAGTAACGTTTCAATGGAAACAAAAGCATTTTCTTTTGGGATACGAGTATCCCCACTCCGCTGCACTATTCCTTCTTTACTGCATCCCTCGCTCCCTCAGATTGACGAATTAACACAGATATTGCGTCGCTATGAATTACTATGGGTTCTATGACTTCTCCTTCTAAATCGAGTAACGTTTACATGGAAACGACAGGATTTTCGTTTGGGATACGAGTATCTCCTCTCCGATGCACTATTCCTTCTATCCTGCATCCCTCGCTCCCTCACATTGACGAATTAACACAGAAATTGCGTCGCTATGAATTACTATGTGTTCTATGACTTCTCCTTCTAAATCGAGTAACTTTTCTATGGAAACGACAGGATTTTCTTTTGGGATACGACTATCTCCTTTCCGATGCACTATTCCTACTTTACTGATTGCCTTGTTCCCTAACATTGACGACTAAGCACAGAAAATGCGTCGCTATGAAATACTATGGGTTCTATGACTTCTCCTTCTAAATCGAGTAACGTTTCTATGGAACGACAGGATTTTCTTTTGGTATACGACTCTCTCCTTTCCGTTGCACTATTCCTTCCTGACTCCATCCCTGTCTCCATCACATTGACGAATTAACGCAGAAATTGCGACGCTATGGAATACTATGTGCTCTATGACTTCTCCTTCTAAATCGAATATAGATTCTATGGAAAGGACAGGATTTTCTTATCGGATCCGAGTATCTCCTTTCCGATGCACTATTCCTTCTTTATTGCATCCCTCGCACAATCACATTGACGAATTAACACAGAGATTGCGTCGCTATGAAATACTATGGGTTGTATGATTTCTCCTTGAAAATCGAGTTACGTTTCTATGGAAGCGACAGAATTTTCTTTTGGGATACGAGGATCTCCTTTCCGATGCACTATTCCTCCTCTACTGCATCCCTCGATCCCTCACATTGACGAATTAACAATGAAATTGCGTCTCTATGAAATACTATGTGTGCCGGCCGAAGTGGCCGTGCGGTTAAAGGCGCTGCAGTCTGGAACCGCAAGACCGCTACGGTCGCAGGTTCGAATCCTGCCTCGGGCATGGATGTTTGTGATGTCCTTAGGTTAGCTAGGTTTAACTAGTTCTAAGTTCTAGGGGACTAATGACCTCAGCAGTTGAGTCCCATAGTGCTCAGAGCCATTTGAACCATTTGAAATACTATGTGTTCTATGACTTCTCCTTCTAAATCGAGTAACGTTTCTATGGACACGACGGGATTTTCTTTTGGGATACGACTATCTCCTTTCCAATGCACTATTCCTTCCTTACTCGATCCCTGGCTCCATCACATTGACGAATTAACACAGGAATCGCGACGCTATGGAATACTATGTGCTCTATGACTTCTCCTTCAAAATCGAATATCGATTCAATGGAAAGGACAGGATTTTCTTATCGGATCCGAGTATCTCCTATCCGATGCACTATTCCTTCTTTATTGCATCATTCGCACCCTCACATTGACGAATTAACACAGAGATTGCGTCGCTATGAAATACTATGGGTTCTATAACTTCTCTTTCTAAATCGAGTAACGTTTCTATTGATACAACAGGATTTTCTTTTGCGAAACGAGTATCTCCTTTCCGATGCACTATTCCCTCTTTACTGCATCTCTCGCTCACTCACATTGACGAATTAACACAGAAATTGCGTCGCTATGAAATACTATGGGTTCCATGACTTCTCCTTCTAAATCGAGTAACGTTTTTCTGGAACCGACAGGATTTTCTTTTATGATACGAGTACCTCCTTTCCGATGCACTATTAGTTCTTTACTGCATCCCTCGCTCCCTCAAATTGACGAATAAGCAGAGAAATTGCGTCGCCATGTAATACTATGGGTTCTATAACTTCTCCTTCTAAATCGAGTAACGTTTCCATGGAGACGACTGGATTTTCTTTTGGGATACGAGTATCTCCTTTCCGATGTACTATTCCTTCTATTTTGCATCCCTCGCTCCCTCACATTGACGAATTAACACAGAAATTGCGTCAGTATGAAAAACTATGGGTTCTATGACTTCCCCTTTTAAAACGAGTTACGTTTCTATGGAAACGACAAGATTTTCTTTTGGGATACGTCTATCCCCTTTCCTATGCACTAGACCTTCTTTACCCCATCCCTCGCTCAATCACATTGTTGAATTAACATAGAATTTGTGTCGCTATGAAATACTATGGGTTCTATGATTTCTCCTTAAAAATCGAGTTACTTTTCTATAGAAACGACTGAATTTTCTTTTGGGATCCGAGTATCTCCTTTCCGATGCACTATCCCTTCATTACTGCATCCCTCGCTCCCTCACATTGACGAATTAACACAGAAATTGCGTCGGTATGAAATACTATGAGTCCTAAGGTTTCTCCCTCTAAATCGAGTAACGTTTCTATGGTAAAGACAGGATTTTCTTTGGGGATACGAGTATCTTCTTTCCGATGCACTATTCCTTCTTTACTGCATCCCTCGCTACCTCATATTGACGAATTAACACAGAAATTGCGTCGCTATGAAATACTATGTGTTCTATGACTTGCCCTTCTAAATCGAGTAACGTTCCTATGGAAACGACAGGATTTTCTTTTGGGATACGTCTATTTCCTTTCCGATGCACTAATCCTTCTTTACTGCATCCCTGGCTCCCTCACATTCACGAATTAACACAGTAATTGCGACTCCATGGAATACTATGTGTTCTATGACTTCTCCTTCTAAATCGAGTAACGTCTCTAAGGAAACGACTGGATTTTCTCATGGGATACGAGTATCTCCTTTCCGATGCACGATTCCTTCTTTACTGCATCCCTCGCTCCTTCACATTGTTGAATTAACATAGAATTTGCGTCGCTATGAACTTCTATGGGTTCTATGGTTTCTCCTTAAAAATCGCGTAACGTTTCTATGGAAACGACAGAATTTTCTTTTGGGATAGGAGTATCTCCTTTCCGATGCACTATTCCTCCTCTACTGCATCCCTCGATCCCTCACATTGACGAACTAACACTGAAATTGCGTCGCTATGAAATACTATGTGTTCTATAACTGCTCCTTCTAAATCGAGTAACGTTTCTATTGAAACGACAGGTTATTCTTTTGGGATACGAGTATCTCCTTTCCGATGCGCTATTCCTTCTTAACTGCATCCCTCGCTCCCTCACATTAACGAATTAACATAATTTGCGTCTCTATGAAATACTATGGGATCTATGACTTCTCCTTCTAAATCGAGTAACGTTTCTATGGAAACGACAGGATTTTCTTTTGGGATACGACTATCTCCTTTCCGATGCACTATTCCTACTTTACAGATTTCTTTGTTCACTAACATTGACGAATAAGCACAGAAAATGTGTCGCTATGAATTACTATGTGTTCTATGACTTCTCCTTCTATATCGAGTAACGTTTCTATGGAAACGACAGGATTTCGTTTCGGGATACAACTATCTCCTTTCCGATGCACTATTCCTTCTTTACTCCATCCCTCGCTCCCTCACATTGACGAATTAACACAGAAATTGCGTCTCTTGGAATTACTATGGGTTCTATGACGTCTCCTTCTAAATCGAGTAACGTTTCCATGGAGACGACTGGGTTTTCTTTTGGGATACGAGTATTTCCTTTCTGATGCACTATTCCTTCTTTACTGCATCCCTCGCTCCCTCACATTGACGAATTAACACAGAAATTCCGTCGCTATGAAATACTATGGGTTCTATGATTTCTCCCTCTAAATCGAGTAACGTTTCTATGCTAACGACAGGATATTCTTATGGGATACGAGTATCTCCTGTCCGCTGCACTATTCCTCCTATACTGCATCCCTCGCTACCTCAACTTGACGAATTAACACAGAAATTGCGTCGCGATGAAATACCTTGGGTTCTATGACTTCTCCTTCTAAATCGAGAAACGTTTCTAAGGAAACGACAGGATTTTCTTTTGGTATACTGGTATACGAGTATCTATTTTCCGATGCACTATTCCTTCTATCCTGCATCCCTCGCTCCCTCACATTGACTAATTAACACATAAATTGCGTCGCTATGAAATACTATGTGTTCTATGACTTCTCCTTCTAATTCGAGTAACGTTCCTATGGAAACGACAGGATTTTCCTTTGGGATACGTCTATCTCCTTTCCGATGCACTAGTCCTTCGTTTCTGCATCCCTGGCTCCCTCACATTCACGAATTAATACAGAAATTGCGACTCCATGGAATACAATGTGCTCTATGACTTCTCCTTCTAAATCGAGTAGCGTTTCTAAGGAAACGACAGGATTTTCTTATGGGATACGAGTCTCTCCTTTCCGATGCACTATTCCTTCTTTACTGCATCCCTCGCTCGCTCACATTGACGAATTAACACTGATATTGCGTCGCTATGAAATATTATGTGTTCTATAACTTCTCCATCTAAATCGAGTAACGTTTCTATGGTAACGACAGGATTTTCTTTTGGGATACGAGTACCTCTTTTCCGATGCACTATTCCTTCTTTACTGCATCCCTCGCTACCTCATATTGACGAATTAACACAGAAATTTCGTCGCTATGAAATACTATGGGTTCTATGACTTCTCCTTTTAAATCGAGTAACGTTTCTATGGAAACGACAGGATTTTCTTTTGGTACACGGGTCTCTCCTTTCCGTTGCACTATTCCTTCTACACTGAATCCCTCGCTCCCTCACATTGACGAATTAACACAGAAATTGCTTCGCTATCAAATACTAGGGGTTCCATGACCTCTCCTTCTAAATCGAGTAACGTTTCTATGGAAACGACAGGATTTTCTTTTGGGACACGAGCATCTCCCTTCCGATGAACTATTCCTTCTTTACTGCATCCCTGGCTCCCTCACATTGACGAATTAATACAGATATTGCGACTCTATGGAATACTATGTCTTCTATGACTTCTCCATCTAAATCGAGTAGCGTTTCTATGGAGACGACAGGATTTTCTTATGGGATACGAGTCTCTCCTTTCCGATGCACAATTCCTTCTTTACTGCATTCCTCGCTCCCTCACATTGACGAATTAACACTGTAATTGCGACGTTATGATACACTATGGGTTATATGACGTCTCCTTCTAAATCGAGTTACGTTTCTATGGAAACGAGAGGATTTTCTTTTGGGATACGTCTATCTCCTTTCCGATGCACTATTCCTTCTTTATTGCATCCCTCGCACTCTCACATTGACGAATTAACCCTGAAATTGGGTCGAAATGAAATACTTTGTGTTCTATAACTTCTCTTTCTAAATCGAGTTACGTTATTATTGAAACGACAGGATTTTCTTATGGGATACGGGTATCTACTATCCAATGCACTATTTCTTCTTTACTGCATCCCTCGCTCCCTCATATTGACTAATTAACACAGAAATTGCGTCGCTATGATATACTATGGGTTCTACGACTTCTCCTTCTAAATGGAGTAACGTTTCAATGGAAACGACTGGATTTTCTTTTGGGATACGAGTATCTCCTTTCCGATGCACTATTCCCTCTTTACTGCATCTCTCGCTCCCGCACATTGACGAATTAACACAGAAATTGTTTCGCTATGAAATACTATGGTTTCTATGACTACTCCTTCTAAATCTAGTAACGTTTCTATGGAAACGACAGGATTTTTCTTTGAGATACGTGTATCTCCTTTCCGATGCACTATTCCTACTTTACTGCATCCCTCGTTCCCTAACATTGAAGAATGAGCTCAGAAATTGCGTCGCTATGAAATCTGATGGATTCTGTGAATTCTCCTTCTAAATCGAGTTACGTTTCTATGGAAACGAAAGGATTTTCGTTTGGGAAACGACTATCTCCTTTCCGATGCGCTATTCCATCCTTACTCCATCCCTGGCTCCATCACATTGACGAATTAACACAGAAGTTGCGACGCTGTGGAATACTATGTGCTCTATGACTTCTCCTTCTAAATCGAGTAACGTTTCTGCGGAAACGACAGGATTTTCTTATGGGATACGAGTATCTCCTTTATTGATAAACTATTCCTTCTTTACTGCATCCCTCGCTCCCTCACATTGACGAATTAACACAGAGGTTGCGTCGCTATGAAATACTATATGTTCTATAACTTCTCTCTCTAAATCGAGTAACGTTTCTATTGAAACGACAGGATTTTCTTTTGGGATACGAGTATCTCCTTCCCGATGCCCTATTCCGTATTTACTGCATCTCTCGCTCCCTCACAATGACGAATTAACTTAGAAATTGCGTCGCTATGAAATACTATTGGTTCCATGACTTCTCCTTCTAAATCGAGTAACGTTTCTGTGGAAACGACGGGATTTTCTATTATGATGCGAGTACCTCCTTT
This sequence comes from Schistocerca piceifrons, assembly GCF_021461385.2. Lineage (NCBI taxonomy): Eukaryota > Metazoa > Arthropoda > Insecta > Orthoptera > Acrididae > Schistocerca > Schistocerca piceifrons. The sequence continues at coordinate 21,356 of NW_025728230.1, forward strand.
CCGATGCACTATTAGTTCTTTACTGCATCCCTCGCTCCCTCACATTGACGAATAAGCAGAGAAATTGCGTCGCCATGAAATACTATGGGTTCTACAACTTCTCCATCTAAATCGAGTAGCGTTTCTATGGAAACGACAGGATTTTCTTTTGGTATACGAGTATCTCCTTTCCGTTGCACTATTCCTTCTTTAGTGCATCCCTCGCTCCCTCACAATGACGAATAAGCAGAGAAATTGCGTCGCCATGAAATACTATGGGTTCGGACTTCTCCTTCTAAATCGAGTAACATTTCTATGGAAACGACAGGATTTTCTTTTGGTATAAGGGTATCTCTTTTCCGATGCACTATTCCTTCTTTACTGCATCCCTCGCTCCCTCACATTGACGAATAAACACAGATATTTCGTCGCTATGAAATACTACGGGTTCCATGACTTCTCCTTCTAAATCGAGTAACGTTTCTATGGAAACGACAGGATTTTCTATTGGGATACGAGTATCTCCTTTCCGATGCACTATTCCTTCTTTACTGCATCCCTGGCACCCTAACATTGACGAATTAACACAGATTTGCGACTCTATGGAATACTATGTGCTCTATGACTTCTCCTTCCAAATCGAGTAACGTTTCTGTGGAAACGACAGGATTTTCCTATGGAATACGAGTATCTCCTTGTTGATAAACTATTCCTTCTTTACTGCATCCCTCGCTCCCTCACATTGACGAATTAACACAGAAATTGCATCGCTATGAAAAACTATGGGTTCTATGACTTCTCCTTCAAAATCGAGTAACGTTTCTATGGAAACGACAGGATCTTCTTATGTGATACGACTATCTCCTTTCCGATGCACTATTCGTCCTTTACTGCATCCCTCGATCCCTCACATTGACGAATTAACACAGAAGTTGCGTCGCTATGAAATACTATGGGGTCTATGACTTCTCCTTCTAAATCGAGTAACGTTTCTATTGAAACGACAGGTTTCTCTTTTGGGATACGAGTATCTCCTTTCCGATGCACTATTCCTTCTTTACTGCATCCCTCGCTCCCTCACATTGACGAATAAGCACAGAAATTGCGTCGCCATGTAATACTATGGGTTCTATAACATCTCCTTCTAAATCGAGTAACGTTTCTTTGGAAACGACAGGATTATCTTATGGGATTCGAGTATCTCCTTGCCGATGCACTATTCCTTCTTCACTGCATCCCTCGCTCCCTCACATTGGCGAATTAACACAGAAATTGCGACGCTATGGAATACTATGTGCTCTATGACTTCTCCTTCAAAATCGAATATCGATTCAATGGAAAGGACAGGATTTTATTATCGGATCCGAGTATCTCCTATCCGATGCACTATTCCTTCTTTATTGCATCCCACGCACCCTCACATTGACGAATTAACACAGAGATTGCGTCGCTATGAAATACTATGGGTTCTATAACTTCACTTTCTAAATCGAGTAACGTTTCTATTGAAACAACAGGATTTTCTTTTGGGATACGAGTATCTCCTTTCCGATGTACTATTCATTCTATTTTGCATCCCTCGCTCCCTCACATTGACGAATTAACACAGAAATTGCGTCAGTATGAAATACTATGTGTTCTATGACTTCCCCTTTTAAAACGAGTTACGTTTCTATGGAAACGACAGGATTTTCTTTTGGGATACGTCTATCCCCTTTCCTATGCTCTAGACCTTCTTTACCCCATCCCTCGCTCAATCACATTGTTGAATTAACATTGAATTTGTGTCGCTATGAAATACTATGGGTTCTATGATTTCTCCTTAAAAATCGAGTTACGTTTCTATGGAAACGACTGAATTTTCTTTTGGGATGCGAGTATCTCCTTTCCGATGCACTATACCTTCTTTACTGCATCCCTCGCTCCCTCACATTGACGAATTAACAATGAAATTGCATCTCTATGAAATACTATGGGTTCTATGACTTCTCCTTCTATATCGAGTAACGTTTCTATGGAAACGACATGATTTTCTTTTGGAATTCGTCTATTTCCTTTCCGATGCACTAGTCCTTCTTTACTGCATCCCTGGCTCCCTCACATTCACGAATTAACGCAGGAATTGCGACGCTATGGAATACTATGTGCTCTATGACTTCTCCTTCCAAATCGAAAATCGATTCTATGGAGAGGACAGGATTTTCTTATCGGTCCGAGTATCTCCTTTCCGATGCACTATTCCTTCTTTATTGCATTCCTCGCACCCTCACATTGACGAATTAACACAGAGATTGCATCGCTATGAAATACTATGGTTTCTATGATTTTTCCTTAAAAATCGAGTTACGTTTCGATGGAAACGACAGAATTTACTTTTGGGATACGTGTATCTCCTTTCCGATGCACTAGTCCTCCTCTACTGCATCCCTCGATCCCTCACATTGACGAATTAACAATGAAATTGCGTCTCTATGAAATACTATGGGTTCTATGACTTCTCCATCTAAATCGAGTAACGGTTCAATGGAAACGACACGATTTTACTTTGAGATACGAGTATCTCCTTTCCGATTCACTATTCCTACTTTACTGATTGCCTCGTTCCCTAACATTGACGAATACGCACAGAAAATGCGTCGCTATGAAATACTATGTGTTCTATGACTTCTCCTTCTATATCGAGTAACGTTTCCATGGAGACGACTGCATTTTCCTTTGGGATACGAGTATCTCCTTTCCGATGCACTATTCCTTCTTTACTGCATCCCTCGCTACCTCATATTGACGAATTAACACAGAAATTGCGTCTCTATGAAATACTATGTGTTCTATGACTTGTCCTTCTAAATCGAGTAACGTTCCTATGGAAACGACAGGATTTTCTTTTGGGATACGTCTATTTCCTTTCCGATGCACTAGTCCTTCTTTACTGCATCCCTGGCTCCCTCACATTCACGAATTAACGCAGAAATTGCGACTCCATGGAATACTGTGTGTTCTAAGACTTCTCCTTCTAAATCGAGTAACGTTTCTAAGCAAACGACAGGATTTTCTTATGGGATACGAGTATCTCTTTCCGATGCACTATTCCCTCTTAATTGTATCCCTTGCTCCCTCACATGGACAAATTAACTCAGAAATTGCGTCGCTCTGAAATACCACTGGTTCTATGACATCTCCTTCTAAATCGAGTAACGTTTCAATGGAAACAAAAGGATTTTCTTTTGAGATACGAGTATCCCCACTACGCTGCACTATTCCTTCTTTACTGCATCCCTCGCTCCCTCAGATTGACGAATTAACACAGATATTGCGTCGCTATGAAATACTACGGGTTCTATGACTTCTCCTTCTAAATCGAGTAACGTTTACGTGGAAACGACAGGATTTTCGTTTGGCATACGAGTATCTCCTCTCCGATGCACTATTCCTTCTATCCTGCATCTTTCGCTCCCTCACATTGATGAATTAACACAGAAATTGCGTCGCTATGAATTACTATGTGTTCTATGACTTCTCCTTCTAAATCGAATAACGTTTCTATGGAAACGACAGGATTTTCGTTTGGGATACGAGTTTCTCCTTTCCGATGCACTATTCCTTCTATCCTGCATCCCTCGCTCCCTCACATTGAAGAATTAACAATGAAATTGCGTCAGTATGAATTACTATGGGTTCTATGACTTCTCCTTTTAAAACGAGTTACGTTTCTATGGAAACGACAGGACTTTTTTTTTTGGGATACAACTATCTCCTTTCCTATGCACTAGTCCTTCTTTACTGCATCCCTGGCTCCCTCACATTCACGAATTAACACAGTAATTGCGACTCCATGGAATACTATGTGTTCTATGACTTCTCCTTCTAAATCGAGTAACGTCTCTAAGGAAACGACTGGATTTTCTCATGGGATACGAGTATCTCCTTTCCGATGCACGATTCCTTCTTTACTGCATCCCTCGCTCTTTCACATTGTTGAATTAACATAGAATTTGCGTCGCTATGAAATTCTATGGGTTCTATGGTTTCTCCTTAAAAATCGAGTTACGTTTCTATGGAAACGACAGAATTTTCTTTTGGGATAGGAGTATCTCCTTTCCGATGCACTATTCCTCCTCTACTGCATCCCTCGATCCCTCACATTGACGAACTAACACTGAAATTGCGTCGCTATGAAATACTATGTGTTCCATAACTGCTCCTTCGAAATCGAGTAACGTTTCTATTGAAACGACAGGTTATTCTTTTGGGATACGAGTATCTCCTTTCCGATGCACTATTCCTTCTTTACTGCATCCCTCGCTCCCTCACATTGACGAATTAACACCGAAATTCCGTCGCCATGAAATACTATGGGTTCTATGATTTCTCCCTCCAAATCGAGTAACGTTTCTATGCTAACGACAGGATATTCTTTTGGGATACGAGTATCTCCTTTCCGCTGCACTATTCCTCCTATACTGCTCCCCCGCTACCTCACATTGACGAATTAACACAGAAATTGCGTCGCTATGAAATACCTTGGGTTCTATGATTTCTCCTTCTAAATCGAGAAACATTTCTAAGGAAACGACAGGATTTTCTTTTGGTATACTGGTATACAGGTATCTATTTTCCGATGCACTATTCCTTCTATCCTGCATCCCTCGCTCCCTCACATTGACGAATTAACACATAAATTGCGTCTCTATGAAATACTATGTGTTCTATGACTTCTCCTTCTAATTCGAGTAACGTTCCTATGGAAACGACAGGATTTTCCTTTGGGATACGTCTATATCCTTTCCGATGCACTAGTCCTTCGTTTCTGCATCCCTGGCTCCCTCACATTCACGAATTAACACAGAAATTGCGACTCCATGGAATACAATGTGCTCTATGACTTCTCCTTCTAAATCGAGTAACGTTTCTAAGGAAACCACAGGATTTTCTTATGGGATACGAGTCTCTCCTTTCCGATGCACTATTCCTTTTTTACTGCATCCCTCGCTCGCTCACATTGACGAATTAACACTGATATTGCGTCGCTATGAAATATGATGTGTTCTATAACTTCTCCTTCTAAATCGAGTAACGTTTCTATTGAAACGACAGGTTTTTCTTTTGGGATACGAGTATATCCTTTCCGATGCATTATTTCTTCTTTACTGCATCCCTCGCTCCCTCATATTGACTAATTAACACAGAAATTGTGTCGCTATGAATTACTATGGTTTCTATGATTTCTCCTTCAAAATCGAGTTATGTTTCTACGGAAACGGCAGGATTTTCATAGCGCTATGATTAACTATGGGTTCTACGACTTTTCCTACTAAATCGAGTAACGTTTCAATGGAAACGACAGAATTTTCTTATGGGATACGAGTATCTCCTTTCCGATGCACGTTTCCTTCATTACTGCATCCCTCGCTCCCTCACATTGTCGAATTAACACAGAAATTGTGTCGCTATGAGTTACTATGGGTTCTACGATTTCTCCTTCAAAATCGAGTAATGTTTCTACGGAAACGACAGGATTTTCTTTTGGGATACGAGTATCTCCTTTCCGATGCACTATTCCTCCTCTACTGCATCCCTCGCTCCCTCACATTGACGAATTAACAATGAGATTGCGTCTCTATGAAATACCATGGATTCTATGACATCTCCTTCTAAATCGAGTAACGTTTCTTTGGAAACGACAGGATTTTCCTATGAGATACGAGTATCTCCTTTCCGATGCACTGTTCCTTCCTTACTCCATCCCTGGCTCCATCACATTGACGAATTAACACAGAAATTGCGACGCTATGGAATACTATGTACCTATGACTTTTCCTTCCAAATCGAGTAACGTTTCTATCGAAAGGACAGGATTTTCTTTCCGGATTAGTGTATCTCCTTTCCGATGCACTATTCCTTCTTTATTGCATTACTCGCACCCTCACAATGACGAATTGACACAGAGGTTGCGTCGCTATGAAATACTATGGGTTCTATAAATTCTCTTTCTAAATCGAGTAACGTTTCTGTGGAAACGACAGGATTTTCTATTATGATACGAGTACCTCCTTTCCGATGCACTATTAGTTCTTTACAGCATCTCTCGCTACCTCACATTGACGAATAAGCAGAGAAATTGCGTCGCCATGAAATACTATGTGTTCTATAATTTCTCCTTCTACATCGATTAACGTTTCTGTGGAAACGACAGGATTTTCTTTTATGATGCGAGTACCTCCTTTCCGATGCACTATTAGTTCTTTACTGCATCCCTCGCTCCCTCACATTGACGAATAAGCAGAGAAATTGCGTCGCCATGAAATACTATGGGTTCTATAATTTCTCATTCTAAATCGAGTAACGTTTCTATGGAAACGACAGGATTTTCTTTTGGTATACGAGTCTCTCCTTTCCGTTGCACTATTCCTTCTTCACTGAATCCCTCGCTCCCTCACATTGCCGAATTTACACAGAAATTGCTTCGCTATGAAATACTAGGGGTTCCATGACTTCTACTTCTAAATCGAGTAACGTTTCTATGGAAACGACAGGATTTTCTTTTGGGACACGAGTATCTCCCTTCCGATGAACTATTCCTTCTTTACTGCATCCCTGGCTCCCTCACATTGACGAAATAATACAGATATTGCGACTCTATGGAATACTATGTCTTCTATGACTTCTCCATCTAAATCGAGTAGCGTTTCTATGGAAACGATAGGATTTTCTTATGGGATACGAGTCTCTCCTTTCCGATGCACAATTCCTTCTTTACTGCATTCCTCGCTCCCTCACATTGACGAATTAACACAGAAATTTTGTCGCTATGAAATACTATGGGTTCTATGACTTCTCCATCTAAATCGAGTAACGTTTCTGTGGAAACGACAGGTTTTTCTTTTGGTATACGAGTATCTCCTTGCCGAAGCACTATTCCTTCTGTACTGCATCCCTCGCTACCCCACATTGACGAATTAACACAGAAATTGCGTCGCTATGAAATACTATGGGTTATATGACGTCTCCTTCTAAATCGAGTTACGTTTCTATGGAAACGAAAGGATTTTCGTTTGGGAAACGACTATCTCCTTTCCGATGCGCTATTCCCTCCTTACTCCATCCCTGGCTCCATCACATTGACGAATTAACTTAGAAATTGCGTCGCTATGAAATACTATGGTTCCATGACTTCTCCTTCTAAAGCGAGTAACGTTTCTGTGGAAACGACAGGATTTTCTATTATGATGCGAGTACCTCTTTTCCGATGCACTATTAGTTCTTTACTGCATCCCTCGCTCCCTCACATTGACGAATAAGCAGAGAAATTGCATCGCCATGAAATACTATGGGTTCTACAACTTCTCCATCTAAATCGAGTAGCGTTTCTATGGTAACGACAGGATTTTCATTTGGGATACGAGTATCTCCTTTCCGAGGCACTATACCTTCTGTACTGCATCCCTCGCTACCCCACATTGACGAATTAACACAGAAATTGCGTCGCCATGAAATACTATGGGTTCTGACTTCTCCTTCTAAATCGAGTAACGTTTCTATGGAAACGACAGGATTTTCTATTGGGATACGAGTATCTCCTTTCCGATGCACTATTCCTTCTTTACTGCATCCCTGGCTCCCTAACATTGACGAATTAACACAGATTTGCGACTCTATGGAATGCTATGTGCTCTATGACTTCTCCTTCTAAATCGAGTAACGTTTCTGTGGAAACGACAGGATATTCTTATGGGATACGAGTATCTCCTTGTTGATAAACTATTCCTTCTTTACTGCATCCCTCGCTACCCCACATTGACGAATTAACACAGAAATTGCGTCGCTATGAAAAACTATGGGTTATATGACTTCTCCTTCAAAATCGAGTAACGTTTCTATGGAAACGACAGGATCTTCTTATGTGATACGAGTATCTCCTTTCCGATGCACTATTCCTTCTTTACTGCATCCCTCGATCCCTCACATTGACGAATTAACACAGAAGTTGCGTCGCTATGAAATACTATGGGTTCTATGACTTGTCCTTCTAAATCGAGTGACCTTTCTATGCAAACGACAGGATATATTTTTGGGATACGAGTATCATCTTTCCGATGCACTATTCCTTCTTTACTGCATTCCTCGCTCCCTCACATTGACGAATTAACACTGATATTGCGTCGCTATGAAATACTATGTGTTCTATAACTTCTCCTTCTAAATCGAGTAACGTTTCTATTGAAACGACAGGTTTCTCTTTTGGGATACGAGAATCACCTTTCCGATGCATTATTTCTTCTTTACTGCATCCCTCGCTCCCTCACATTGACGAATTAACAATGAAATCGCGTTTCTATGAAATACTGTGGATTCTATGACTTCTCCTTCTAAATCGAGTAACGTTTCTATGGAAACGACAGGATTTTCCTTTGAGATACGAGTATCTCCTTTCCGATGCACTATTCCTACTTTACTGCATCCCTCGCTCCCTCACATTGACGAATGAGCACAGAAATTGCGTCGCCATGTAATACTATGGGTTCTATAACTTCTCCTTCTAAATCGAGTAACTTTTCTTTGGAAACGACAGGATTATCTTATGGGATTCGAGTATCTCCTTGCCGATGCACTATTCCTTCTTCACTGCATCCCTCGCTCCCTCACATTGACGAATTAACACAGAAATTGCGTCGTTATGAAATACTATTGGTTAAATGACGTCTCCTTCTAAATCGAGTTACATTTCTATGGAAACGACAGGATTTTCTTTTGGGATACGTCTATCTCCTTTCCGATGCACTATTCCTTCTTTATTGCATCCCTCGCACTCTCACATTGACGAATTAACCCAGAAATTTGGTCGAAATGAAATACTATGGGTTCTATAACTTCTCTTTCTAAAGTTAGCTACGTTATTATTGAAACGACAGGATTTTCTTATGGGATACGAGTATCTGCTATCCGATGCACTATTTCTTCTTTACTGCATCTCTCGCTCCCTCATATTGACTAATTAACACAGAAATTGTGTCGCTATGATATACTATGTGTTCTACGACTTCTCCTTCTAAATCGAGTAACTTTTCAACGGAAACGACTGGATTTTCTTTTGGGATACGAGTATCTCCTTTCCGATTCACTATTCCCTATTTACTGCATCACTCGCTCCCGCACATTGACGAATTAACACAGAAATTGCGTCGCTATGAAATACTATGTGTTCCATGACTTCTCCTTCTAAATCGAGTAACGTTTCTATGGAAACTACAGGATTTTCTTTTATGATACGAGCACCTCCTCTCCGAGGCAATATTAGTTATTTACTGCATCCCTCGATCCCTCTCATTGACGAATAAGCCGAGTAATTGCGTCGCTATGAAATACTATGTGTTCTATGACTTCTCCTTCTAAATCGAGTAACGTTCCTATGGAAACGACAGGATTTTCTCTTGGGATACGTCTATCTCCTTTCCGATGTACTAGTCCTTCTTTACTGCATCCCTGGCTCCCTCACATTCACGAATTAACACAGAAATTGCGACTCCATGGAATATTATGTGTTCTATGACTTCTCCTTCTAAATCGAGTAACGTTTCTAATTAAACGACAGAATTTTCTTATGGGATACGAGTATCTCCTTTCCGATGCACGTTTCCTTCTTTACTGCATCCCTCGCTCCCTCACATTGTCGAATTAACACAGAAATTGTGTCGCTATGAATTACTATGGGTTCTACGATTTCTCCTTCAAAATCGAGTAATGTTTCTACGGAAACGACAGGATTTTCTTTTGGGATACGAGTATCTCCTTTCCGATGCACTATTCCTCCTCTACTGCATCCCTCGCTCCCTCACATTGACGAATTAACAATGAGATTGCGTCTGTATGAAATACCATGGATTCTATGACATCTCCTTCTAAATCGAGTAACGTTTCTTTGGAAACGACAGGATTTTCCTATGAGATACGAGTATCTCCTTTCCGATGCACTGTTCCTTCCTTACTCCATCCCTGGCTCCATCACATTGACGAATTAACACAGAAATTGCGACGCTATGGAATACTATGTACCAATGACTTTTCCTTCCAAATCGAGTAACGTTTCTATCGAAAGGACAGGATTTTCTTTCCGGATTAGTGTATCTCCTTTCCGATGCACTATTCCTTCTTTATTGCATTACTCGCACCCTCACAATGACGAATTGACACAGAGGTTGCGTCGCTATGAAATACTATGGGTTCTATAAATTCTCTTTCTAAATCGAGTAACGTTTCTGTGGAAACGACAGGATTTTCTATTATGATACGAGTACCTCCTTTCCGATGCACTATTAGTTCTTTACAGCATCCCTCGCTACCTCACATTGACGAATAAGCAGAGAAATTGCGTCGCCATGAAATACTATGTGTTCTATAATTTCTCCTTCTACATCGATTAACGTTTCTGTGGAAACGACAGGATTTTCTTTTATGATGCGAGTACCTCCTTTCCGATGCACTATTAGTTCTTTACTGCATCCCTCGCTCCCTCACATTGACGAATAAGCAGAGAAATTGCGTCGCCATGAAATACTATGGGTTCTATAATTTCTCTTTCTAAATCGAGTAACGTTTCTATGGAAACGACAGGATTTTCTTTTGGTATAGGAGTCTCTCCTTTCCGTTGCACTATTCCTTCTTCACTGAATCCCTCGCTCCCTCACATTGACGAATTAACACAGAAATTGCTTCGCTATGAAATACTAGGGGTTCCATGACTTCTCCTTCTAAATCGAGTAACGTTTCTATGGAAACGACAGGATTTTCTTTTGGTATACGAGTATCTTCTTTCCGTTGCACTATTCCTTCTTTACTGCATCCCTGGCTCCCTCACATTGACGAATTAATACAGATATTGCGACTCTATAGAATACTATGTCGTCTATGACTTCTCCATCTAAATCGAGTAGCGTTTCTATGGAAACGACAGGATTTTCTTATGGGATACGAGTCTCTCCTTTCCGATGCACAATTCCTTCTTTACTGCATTCCTCGCTCCCTCACATTGACGAATTAACACAGAAATTTTGTCGCTATGAAATACTATGGGTTCTATGACTTCTCCATCTAAATCGAGTAACGTTTCTGTGGAAACGACAGGTTTTTCTTTTGGTATACGAGTATCTCCTTGCCGAAGCACTATTCCTTCTTTACTGCATCCCTCGCTCCCTCACATTGACGAATTAACACTAAAATTGCGACGTTATGAAATACTATGGGTTATATGACGTCTCCTTCTAAATCGAGTTACGTTTCTATGGAAACGAGAGGATTTTCTTTTGGGATACGTCTATCTCCTTTCCGATGCACTATTCCCTCTTTATTGCATCCCTCGCACTCTCACATTGACGAATTAACCCAGAAATTTGGTCGAAATGAAATACTATGGGTTCTATAACTTCTCTTTCTAAAGCGAGCTACGTTATTATTGAAACGACAGGATTTTCTTATGGGATACGAGTATCTGCTATCCGTTGCACTATTTCTTCTTTACTGCATCCCTCGCTCCCTCATATTGACTAATTAACACAGAAATTGCGTCGCTATGATATACTATGCGTTCTACGACTTCTCCTTCTAAATCGAGTGACTTTTCAACGGAAACGACTGGATTTTCTTTTGGGATACGAGTATCTCCTTTCCGACTCACTATTCCCTCTTTACTGCATCACTCGCTCCCGCACATTGACGAATTCACACAGAAATTGCGTCGCTATGAAATACTATGTGTTCCATGACTTCTCCTTCTAAATCGAGTAACGTTTCTATGGAAACTACAGGATTTTCTTTTATGATACGAGCACCTCCTCTCCGAGACAATATTAGTTATTTACTGCATCCCTCGATCCCTCTCATTGACGAATAAGCAGAGTAATTGCGTCGCTATGAAATACTATGTGTTCTATGACTTCTCCTTCTAAATCGAGTAACGTTTCTATGGAAACGACAGGATTTTCTTTTGGTATACGAGTATCTCCTTGCCGAAGCACTATTCCTTCTTTACTGCATCCCTCGCTCCCTCACATTGACGAATTAACACTGATATTGCGTCGCTATGAAATACTATGTGTTCTATAACTTCTCCTTCTAAATCGAGTAACGTTTCTATTGAAACGACAGATTTTTCTTTAGGGATACGAGTATCACCTTTTCGATGCATTATTTCTTCTTTACTGCATCCCTCGCTCCCTCACATTGACGAATTAACAATGAAATTGCGTCTCTATGAAATACTGTGGATTCTATGACTTCTCCTTCTAAATCGAGTAACGTTTCTATGGAAACGACAGGATGTTCTTTTGAGATACGAGTATCTCCTTTCCGATGCACTATTCCTACTTTACTGCATCCCTCGCTCCCTCACATTGACGAATAAGCAGAGAAATTGCGTCGCCAAGTAATACTATGGGTTCTATAACTTCTCCTTCTAAATCGAGTAACGTTTCTTTGGAAACGACAGGATTATCTTATGGCATACGAGTATCTCCTTGCCGATGCACTATTCCTTCTTCACTGCATCCCTCGCTCCCTCACATTGACGAATTAACACAGAAATTGCGTCGTTATGAAATACTATTGGTTATATGACGTCTCCTTCTAAATCGAGTTACATTTCTATGGAAACGACAGGATTTTCTTTTGGGATACGACTACCTCCTTTCCGATGCACTATTCCTTCTTTACTGCATCCCTGGCTCTCTCACATTCCCGAATTAACACAGAAATTGCGACTCCATGGAATACTATGTGTTCTATGACTTCTCCTTCTAAATCGAGTTACGTTTGTATGGAAACGAAAGGATTTTCTTTTGGGATGCGTCTATCTCCTTTCCGATGCACTATTAGTTCTTTATTGCATCCCTCGCACTCTCACATTGACGAATTAACCCAGAGAATGCGTCGAAATGAAATACTATGGGTTCTATAACTTCTCTCTCTAAATCGAGTTACGTTTCTATTGCAACGACAGGATTTTCGTTTGGGATACGAGTTTCTCCTTTCCGATGCACTATTTCTTCTTTACTGCATCCCTCGCTCCCTCATATTGACTAACTAACACAGAAATTGCGTCGCTATGATAAACTATGGGTTCTATGACTTCTCCTACTAAATCGAGTAACGTTTCAATGGAAACGACAGGATTTTCTTTTGGGATACGAGTATTTCCTTTCCGATGCACTATTCCCTCTTTACTGCACCTCTCGCTCCCGCACATTGACGAATTAACACAGAAATTGTGTCGCTATGAATTACTATGGTTCTATGACTTCTCCTTCTAAATCGAGTAACGTTTCTACGGAAACGACAGGATTTTCTTTTCGGTATAAGAGTATCTCCTTTCCGATGCACTATTCCTTCTTTACTGCATCCCTCGCTCTTTCACATTGACGAATTAACACAGAAATTGCGTCGCTATGAAATACTATGTGTTCTATGACTTCTCCTTCTAAATCGAGTAACGTTCCTACGTAAACGACAGGATTTTCTCTTGGGATACGTCTATCTCCTTTCCGATGCACTAGTCCTTCTTTACTGCATCCCTGGCTCCCTCACATTCACGAATTAACACAGAAATTGCGACTCCATGGAATATTATGTGTTCTATGAATTCTCCTTCTAAATCGAGTAACGTTTCTAAGGAAACGACATAATTTTCTAATGCGATACGAGTATCTCTTTTCCGATGCACTTTTCCTTCATTACTGCATCACTCGCTCCCTCACATTGTCGAATTAACACAGAAATTGTGTCGCTATGAATTACTATGTGTTCAATGATTTCTCCTTCAAAATCGAGTTACGTTTCTATGGAAACTACAGGATTTTCTTTTGGGATACGAGTATCTCCTTTCCGATGCACTATTCCTACTCTACTGCATCCCTCGCTCCCTCACATTGACGAATTAACACTGATACTGCGTCGCTATGATATACTATTTGTTCTATAACTTCTCCTTCTAAATCGAGTAACGTTTCTATTGAAACGACAGGTTTTTCTTTTGGGATACGAGTATCTCCTTTCCGATGCATTATTTCTTCTTTACTGCATCCCTCGCTCCCTCACATTGACGAATTAACAATGAGATAGCGTCTCTATGAAAAACCATAAATTCTATGACTTCTCCTTCTAAATCGAGTAACGTTTCTATGGTAACGACAGGATTTTCTTTTGGGTTAGGAGTATCTCTTTTCCGATGCACTATTCCTTCTTTACAGCATCCCTCTCTACCTCACATTGACGAATTAACACAGGAATTGCGTCGCTATGAAATACTATGGGTTCTATGACTTCTCCTTTTAAATCGAGTAACGTTTCTATGGAAACGACAGGATTTTCTTTTGGTATTCGAGTATCTCCTTTCCGTTGCACTATTCCTTCTTTACTGCATCCGTCGCTCCCTCACATTGACGAATTAACACAGAAATTGCTTCGCTATGAAATACAAGGGGTTCCATGACTTCTCCTTCTAAATCGAGTAACGTTTCTATGGAAACGACAGGATTTTCTTTTGGGATACGAGTATCTCCTTTCCGATGAACTATTCCTTCTTTACTGCATCCCTGGCTCCCTCACATTGACGAATTAATACAGATATTGCGACTCTATGGAATACTATGTGTTCTATGACTTCTCCATCTATATCGAGTAACGTTTCTATGGAAACGACAGGATTTTCTTATGGGATACGAGTGTCTCCTTTCCGATGAACAATTCCTACTTTACTGCATTCCTCGCTCCCTCACATTGACGAATTAACACAGAAATTGCGTCGCTATGAAATACTATGGGTTCTATGACTTCTCCATCTAAATCGAGTAATGTTTCTATCGAAACGACAGGATTTTCTTTTGGTATACGAGTATCTCCTTGCCGAAGCACTATTCCTTCTTTACTGCATTCCTCGTTCCCTCACATTGACGAATTAACACAGAAATTGCGACGTTATGAAATACTATGTGTTATATGACGTCTCCTTCTAATCGAGTTACGTTTCTATGGAAACGAGAGGATTTTCTTTTGGGATACGACTATCTCCTTTCCCATGCACTATTCCTTCTTTATTGCATCCCTCGCACTCTCACATTGACGAATTAACCCAGAAATTTGGTCGAAATGAAATACTATGGGTTCTATAACTTCTCTTTCTAAAGCGAGCTACGTTATTATTGAAACGACAGGATTTTCTTATGGGATACGAGCATCTGCTATCCGTTGCACTATTTCTTCTTTACTGCATGCCTCGCTCCCTCATATTGACTAATTAACACAGAAATTGCGTCGCTATGATATATTATGCGTTCTACGACTTCTCCTTCTAAATCGAGTGACTTTTCAACGGAAACGACTGGATTTTCTTTTGGGATACGAGTATCTCCTTTCCGATTCACTATTCCCTCTTTACTGCATCACTCGCTCCCGCACATTGACGAATTCACACAGAAATTGCGTCGCTATGAAATACTATGTGTTCCATGACTTCTCCTTCTAAATCGAGTAACGTTTCTATGGAAACTACAGGATTTTCTTTTATGATACGAGCACCTCCTCTCCGAGACAATATTAGTTATTTACTGCATCCTTCGATCCCTCTCATTGACGAATAAGCAGAGTAATTGCGTCGCTATGAAATACTATGTGTTCTATGACTTCTCCTTCTAAATCGAGTAACGTTTCTATGGAAACGACAGGATTTTCTTTTGGTATACGAGTATCTCCTTGCCGAAGCACTATTCCTTCTTTACTGCATCCCTCGCTCCCTCACATTGACGAATTAACACTGATATTGCGTCGCTATGAAATACTATGTGTTCTATAACTTCTCCTTCTAAATCGAGTAACGTTTCTATTGAAACGACAGATTTTTCTTTAGGGATACGAGTATCACCTTTTCGATGCATTATTTCTTCTTTACTGCATCCCTCGCTCCCTCACATTGACGAATTAACAATGAAATTGCGTCTCTATGAAATACTGTGGATTCTATGACTTCTCCTTCTAAATCGAGTAACGTTTCTATGGAAACGACAGGATGTTCTTTTGAGATACGAGTATCTCCTTTCCGATGCACTATTCCTACTTTACTGCATCCCTCGCTCCCTCACATTGACGAATAAGCAGAGAAATTGCGTCGCCAAGTAATACTATGGGTTCTATAACTTCTCCTTCTAAATCGAGTAACGTTTCTTTGGAAACAACAGGATTATCTTATGGCATACGAGTATCTCCTTGCCGATGCACTATTCCTTCTTCACTGCATCCCTCGCTCCCTCACATTGACGAATTAACACAGAAATTGCGTCGTTATGAAATACTATTGGTTATATGACGTCTCCTTCTAAATCGAGTTACATTTCTATGGAAACGACAGGATTTTCTTTTGGGATACGACTACCTCCTTTCCGATGCACTATTCCTTCTTTACTGCATCCCTGGCTCTCTCACATTCCCGAATTAACACAGAAATTGCGACTCCATGGAATACTATGTGTTCTATGACTTCTCCTTCTAAATCGAGTTACGTTTGTATGGAAACGAGAGGATTTTCTTTTGGGATGCGTCTATCTCCTTTCCGATGCACTATTAGTTCTTTATTGCATCCCTCGCACTCTCACATTGACGAATTAACCCAGAGAATGCGTCGAAATGAAATACTATGGGTTCTATAACTTCTCTCTCTAAACCGAGTTACGTTTCTATTGCAACGACAGGATTTTCGTTTGGGATACGAGTTTCTCCTTTCCGATGCACTATTTCTTCTTTACTGCATCCCTCGCTCCCTCATATTGACTAACTAACACAGAAATTGCGTCGCTATGATAAACTATGGGTTCTATGACTTCTCCTACTAAATCGAGTAACGTTTCAATGGAAACGACAGGATTTTCTTTTGGGATACGAGTATTTCCTTTCCGATGCACTATTCCCTCTTTACTGCACCTCTCGCTCCCGCACATTGACGAATTAACACAGAAATTGTGTCGCTATGAATTACTATGGGTTCTATGACTTCTCCTTCTAAATCGAGTAACGTTTCTACGGAAACGACAGGATTTTCTTTTCGGTATAAGAGTATCTCCTTTCCGATGCACTATTCCTTCTTTACTGCATCCCTCGCTCTTTCACATTGACGAATTAACACAGAAATTGCGTCGCTATGAAATACTATGTGTTCTATGACTTCTCCTTCTAAATCGAGTAACGTTCCTACGTAAACGACAGGATTTTCTCTTGGGATACGTCTATCTCCTTTCCGATGCACTAGTCCTTCTTTACTGCATCCCTGGCTCCCTCACATTCACGAATTAACACAGAAATTGCGACTCCATGGAATATTATGTGTTCTATGACTTCTCCTTCTAAATCGAGTAACGTTTCTAAGGAAACGACATAATTTTCTAATGCGATACGAGTATCTCCTTTCCGATGCACTTTTCCTTCATTACTGCATCACTCGCTCCCTCACATTGTCGAATTAACACAGAAATTGTGTCGCTATGAATTACTATGTGTTCAATGATTTCTCCTTCAAAATCGAGTTACGTTTCTATGGAAACTACAGGATTTTCTTTTGGGATACGAGTATCTCCTTTCCGATGCACTATTCCTACTCTACTGCATCCCTCGCTCCCTCACATTGACGAATTAACACTGATACTGCGTCGCTATGATATACTATTTGTTCTATAACTTGTCCTTCTAAATCGAGTAACGTTTCTATTGAAACGACAGGTTTTTCTTTTGGGATACGAGTATCTCCTTTCCGATGCATTATTTCTTCTTTACTGCATCCCTCGCTCCCTCACATTGACGAATTAACAATGAGATAGCGTCTCTATGAAAAACCATAAATTCTATGACTTCTCCTTCTAAATCGAGTAACGTTTCTATGGTAACGACAGGATTTTCTTTTGGGTTACGAGTATCTCTTTTCCGATGCACTATTCCTTCTTTACAGCATCCCTCTCTACCTCACATTGACGAATTAACACAGGAATTGCGTCGCTATGAAATACTATGGGTTCTATGACTTCTCCTTTTAAATCGAGTAACGTTTCTATGGAAACGACAGGATTTTCTTTTGGTATACGAGTATCTCCTTTCCGTTGCACTATTCCTTCTTTACTGCATCCGTCGCTCCCTCACATTGACGAATTAACACAGAAATTGCTTCGCTATGAAATACAAGGGGTTCCATGACTTCTCCTTCTAAATCGAGTAACGTTTCTATGGAAACGACAGGATTTTCTTTTGGGATACGAGTATCTCCTTTCCGATGAACTATTCCTTCTTTACTGCATCCCTGGCTCCCTCACATTGACGAATTAATACAGATATTGCGACTCTATGGAATACTATGTGTTCTATGACTTCTCCATCTAAATCGAGTAACGTTTCTATGGAAACGACAGGATTTTCTTATGGGATACGAGTGTCTCCTTTCCGATGAACAATTCCTTCTTTACTGCATTCCTCGCTCCCTCACATTGACGAATTAACACAGAAATTGCGTCGCTATGAAATACTATGGGTTCTATGACTTCTCCATCTAAATCGAGTAATGTTTCTATCGAAACGACAGGATTTTCTTTTGGTATACGAGTATCTCCTTGCCGAAGCACTATTCCTTCTTTACTGCATTCCTCGTTCCCTCACATTGACGAATTAACACAGAAATTGCGACGTTATGAAATACTATGGGTTATATGACGTCTCCTTCTAATCGAGTTACGTTTCTATGGAAACGAGAGGATTTTCTTTTGGGATACGACTATCTCCTTTCCCATGCACTATTCCTTCTTTATTGCATCCCTCGCACTCTCACATTGACGAATTAACCCAGAAATTTGGTCGAAATGAAATACTATGAGTTCTATAACTTCTCTTTCTAAATCGAGTTACGTTATTATTGAAACGACAGGATTTTCTTATGGGATACGAGTATCTGCTATCCGATGCACTATTTCTCCTTTACTGCATCCCTCGCTCCCTCATATTGACTAATTAACACGGAAATTGCGTCGCTATGATATACTATGCGTTCTACGACTTCTCCTTCTAAATCGAGTAACGTTTTAATGGAAACGACTGGATTTTGTTTTGGGATACGAGTATCTCCTTTCCGATTCATTATTTCTTCTTTACAGCATCCCTAGCTCCCTCACATTGGCGAATTAACAATGAAATTGCGTCTCTATGAAATACAATGAATTCTATGACTTCTCCTTCTAAATCGAGTAACGTTTCTATGGAAACGACAGGATTTTCCTTAGAGATACGTGTATCTCCTTGCTGATGCACTATTCCTACTTTATTGCATCCCTCGTTCCCTAACATTGACGAATAAGCTCAGAAATTGCGTCGCTATGAAATCTGATGGATTCTATGACTTCTCCTTCCAAATCGAGTAACGTTTCTATGGAAACGACAGGATTTTCTTATGGGACACGAGTATCTCCTTGTTGATAAACTACTCCTTCTTTACTGCATCCCTCGCTCCCTAATATTGACGAATTAACACAGAAATTGCATCGCTATGAAATACTATGGGTTCTATGACATCTTCTTCAAAATCAAGTAACGTTTCTTTGGAAACGACAGGATGTTCTTTTGTGATACGACTATCTCCTTTCCGATTCACTATTCCTTTTTCACTGCATCCCTCGATCCCTCACATTGACGAATTAACACAGAAGTTGCGTCGCTATGAAATACTATGGGCTCTATGATTTCTCCTTCTAAATCGAGTGACCTTTCTATGCAAACGACAGGATATATTTTTGGGATACGAGTATCATCTTTCCGATGCACTATTCCTACTTTACAGCATCCCTCGTCCCTCACATTGACGAATTAACTCAGAAAGAGCGTCGCTATGAAATACTATGGGTTCTATGACTTCTCCTTGTAAATCGAGTAACTTTTCTATGGAAACGACAGGATTTTCTTTTGGGATACGAGTATCTCCTTTCCGATGCACTATTCCTTCTTTACTGCATTCCTCGCTCCCTCACACTGACGAATTAACACAGAAATAGCGACGCTACGGAATACTATCTGTTCTGTGACTTCTCCCTCTAAATCGAGTAACGTTTCTATGGAAACGACAGGATTTTCTTTTGGGATCCGAGTATCTCCTTTCCGACGCACTATTCCTTCTTTACTGCATCCCTCGCTCCCACACATTGACAAATTAACACAGAAATTGCGTCGCAATGAAATACTATGAGTTCTATGACTTCTCCTTATAAAATGAGTAACGTTTCTATGGAAACGATAGGATTTTATTTTGGTATAGGAGTATCTCCTTTGCAAAGCACTATTCCTTCTCTACTGCATCCCTCGCTCCCTCACATTGACGAATTAACACAGAAATTTCGTCGCTATGAAATACTATGGGTTCTATGACTTCTCCTTCTAAATCGAGTAACGTTTCTATGGAAACGTCAGGATTTTCTATTGGGATACGTGTATCTCCTTTCCGATGCGCTATTCCCTCTTAACTGCATCCCTCGTTCCCTCACATAGGCAAATTAAGACAGAAATTGCGTCGCTATGAAACACCATTGGTTCTAAGACATCTCCTTCTAAATCGAGTAACGTTTCTAAGGAAACGACAGGATTTTCTTTTACGATACGAGTATCTCCTTTCCGATGCACTATTCCTGCTTTACTGCATCTCTCACTCCCTCAGATTGACTAATTAACACAGAAATTGCGTCGCTATGATATACTATGCGTTCTACGACTTCTCCTTCTAAATCGAGTAACGTTTCAATGGAAACGACAGGATTTTCTTTTGGGATACGAGTATCTCCTTTCCGATGCACTATTCCTTCTTTACTGCATCCCTGGCTCCCTAACATTGACGAATAAACACAGATTTGCGACTCTATGGAATGCTATGTGCTCTATGACTTCTCCTTCTAATTCGAGTAACGTTTCTATGGAAACGACAGGATTTTCTTATAAGATACGAGTATCTCCTTTCCGATGCACTGTTCCTTCTTTACTGCATCCCTCGATCCCTCACATTGACGAATTAACACAGAATTAGCGTCGCTATGAAATACTTTGAGTTCTATGACTTCTCCTTCTAAATCGAGT
The DNA here is from genome assembly GCF_021461385.2 of Schistocerca piceifrons. Lineage (NCBI taxonomy): Eukaryota > Metazoa > Arthropoda > Insecta > Orthoptera > Acrididae > Schistocerca > Schistocerca piceifrons. The sequence continues at coordinate 42,458 of NW_025728230.1, forward strand.
GACCTTTCTATGCAAACGACAGGATATATTTTTGGGATACGAGTATCATCTTTCCGATGCACTATTCCTACTTTACTGCATCCCTCGTTCCCTCACATTGACGAATAAGCACAGAAATTGCGTCGCTATGAAATCCTATAGGTTCTATGACTTCTCCTTCTAAATCGAGTAACGTTTCTATGGATACGACAGCATTTTCTTTTGGTATACGAGTATCTCCTTTCCGATGCACTATTCCTTCTTTACTGCATCCCTCGCACCCTCACATTGACGAATAAACACAGAAATTTCGTCGCTATGAAATACTACGCGTTCCATGACTTCTCCTTCTAAATCGAGTAACGTTTCTATGGAAACGACAGGATTTACTTTTATGATACGAGTACCTCCTTTCCGATGCAATATTAGTTCTTTACTGCATCCCTCGCTCCCTCACATTGACGAATAATCAGAGAAATTGCGTCGCTATGAAGTACTATGGCTTTCGACTTCTCCTTCTAAATTGGGTAACGTTTCTATGGAAACGACAGGATTTTCTTTTGGTATTAGAGTATCTCTTTTCCGATGCACTATTCCTTCTTTACTGCATCCCTCGCTCCCTCACATTGACGAATAAACACAGAAATTTCGTCGCTATGAAATACTACGGGTTCCATGGCTTCTCCTTCTAAATCTAGAACGTTTCTATGGAAACGACAGGATTTTCTATTGGGATACGAGTATCTCCTTCCCGATGCACTATTCCTTCTTTACTGTATCCCTGGCTCCCTAACATTGACGAATTAACACAGATTTGCGACTCTATGGAATACTATGTGCTGTATGACTTCTCCTTCTAAATCGAGTGACGTTTCTATGGAAACGACAGGATTTTCTTATGGGATACGAGTATCTCCTCCCCGATGCACTATTCCTTCTTTAATGCATCCCTCGCTCCCTCACATTGACGAATTAACACAGAAATTGCATCGCTATGAAATACTATGGGTTCTATGACTTCTCCTTCAAAATCGAGTAACGTTTCTATGGAAACGACAGGATGTTCTTTTGTGATACGACTATCTCCTTTCCGATGCACTATTCCTTCTTTACTGCATCCCTCGATCCCTCACATTGACGAATTAAAGCAGATTTTGCGGAGCTATGAAATATATAAAGGCACATTTGCATGCCGAGCGTGAGTTTCCTCGGAAACGCGAGATATTAATTAAATAAATAATCAGTGACAAATAAATAAAGCCTATGGCACACAACTGCAGCGCTGTGTCGCTGATAAAACAAAAGCACAATTACGATACTCGTATGTTTGATTAAGAAAAGAGAGCTCTGTTTGAAGTGGTGCTAGAAGCACGTATTTTAGTTTTTTGTCTGGTACACCGCCATATTTCATGTTATAGAAAATTACTGCGAGTTGCAACCATACTAGGCACTCGATTCTGAAAAGAATTTATATTTATAAAAGTAAGTAGGATTATGAACTGTAGGCTTATTCATTGAATATATCTGATTTAACTAACTGTGTAACTTTTTTATGTTTAGTAGACAATCACCTCTGTACAACGTTTTGGCATGGCTGGCAAATTATTGTAAAATTGAGATTTAGATTATGAGTCCGCACCTACCGCAGCAGTCTTTGGAAATGATGTAATTACGAAGTCCAATATTTTCAGTTTTATTTCACGGTCAACTACGAGTAACATTGCCTTTACGAAAAAGTCATTGTCAAGCGTCTGATACCGAATAATTAAGACCTGACGACTCATAGGAGAGACAATCATACAGATAAAATAATTAATATTTTATTTTATTTTATTTTATTAATTTTATATTGGCGACTGCGTGTCGGACTTGTTATTTTGTCATTTGTTACATTGTTCTCTTTGTTTCATGTGAAAAATCAACTTTCTGGACCTGGACTTGACTATATGAGAAATAACAAAAATCAGAAGATATTTGCCAATTATAAAATTTTGCGGGAAGGCGCAATGAAGCTTCCAGCAAAATAAGGTAAGACGCAGCATCTTTGCATTAGCAGGCTTGACCAGACGTATAATTCAGTGTATTAGCTTTTCAGTAAAATTCTGTAGTGTTTCTTTTCCGCATAACAGTTTCAGTGATAAATTTCATTCTCAGTCCTTTCCCTAAACAATAACGTTTGCAACAATACCAATACACGAGTGTACAATATGGCCGACTTCTGTACGATATCATTTAACATTGCCAGCAGCCATTACCAATAATCTCAAATTCAGTTTATATTTTTAAATTAACAGACAGCCATTGTTGCTACGACCGATTCATGCTCAACTGCATTTTATTTTAAAATCAGTGTCAAATATTTTCTTGAAACATATATCACGTGTGGCATGGTAATAACTAGAAAACAATACGCAAAAATGGAACAGCAAAGACATACTATTCAGACGCAATCCGACTCGGACGAGAGACAAATGTTAGAAAATGACTTTACGACAGCAACCAGTAGTGACGATTCATCAAACATTGACGCAAGTGTTGACGAAAATTTTGACAATAGGCCTTCCACCACAAAAATTTCAAAGTCTCAATCAGAGCCCATGTTAATGCATGACGTCACGTCTAATGACGCGGCGGGGGCAGAGACCTTGCAAACGGTAAACATTGCCGACATGTTACAAATGCTAATGAAACAAAACGCAGAAAATATGGCAACCTTACAGACGCAAAATGAACAGTTAAAGACACAAAATGACGGAATCAAATCTGATCTCATAGCACTCAAGACAGGTAATGACACTTTATGTAAGCGTGTGGAACTTATAGACGCCACACTGACCAAACAGATGACCGAACTCAGTACTACATTTTCCCAGCTTAATACGAGACAAGAAAAGACTACAACTGACGTAGCACTTTTACAGACACAAGTAAAAACCTTAATGTCACGTGTGAAGTTCTTACTGAACAAATTCAAACATATCCTTCAGTACATGACAACCTTGAAAAACGAATTACTGACGTACAGAATAAATTTGACAATGTTGAACAACACCTGACTGACATCTTACAATCTGATGCCACAGCTCATTTTCAAAATATTAATAAAGAATTTCATGATTGGGTAGTCAACAAAGACAAACATTTTGATAGATGCTTACGTGAAAATTTACCAACAATTGTGCACGACTCCGTAGTGCAATACATTACTAATAACAAACAGCTGATCAGTGACGCAGTACAATCCGTCACTGCACCCATGAGACAATTCACCGATCGACCACAGTCTGAATGTAACGAAAATATCAGTCAAAATGCACAGTTCAGGAACCAATATACATTCGAGTATGACACACACATACCGCACACGACAAACACACAAGAACAAAACACACCACGACTTTACCAACAATTGTGCACGACTCCGTAGTGCAATACATTACTAATAACAAACAGCTGATCAGTGACGCAGTACAATCCGTCACTGCACCCATGAGACAATTCACCGATCGACCACAGTCTGAATGTAACGAAAATATCAGTCAAAATGCACAGTTCAGGAACCAATATACATTCGAGTATGACACACACATACCGCACACGACAAACACACAAGAACAAAACACACCACGACTACAACACATACCACGATGTGCAAACACAAACACAAGCTATTATCATGGTAAACCACAGCAACATTATCGTAATTACTCGCCAGCTGGACATAGCAGTAATTACAGTGGGACAAATCCATATCATAATGCAAAGGAAGACGAAAGCTTAATGAAACACAGGCAATTTCAGATTTTTATCCCAGAAAAACGAACCATTCATCCGGTGATTTTTCTCAAATCTTTTAGTAACGCATTTCCACGCACTTGGAGTGACCGGAAAAAGATTTCATATATTGTCGGTTACATCCAAGGCGATGCAGCTGTCTGGGCATACAGTCAAGCTGACGTATGTACCACGTACAGTGAGTTTGAGCGTGCTTTTCTGAACAAATTCTGGTCGCAATCCGTTCAGGAGCGACTCAGAAGACAAATTTTAGAACCTGAAACTTTTAACAGTAAAAATGGTAACTTACGCAGATATTTTGAAAAATACTTGAACATGGGACACTTTTTAGACGAACCAGTCGCAACGCGAGATATACTCCGTGCGTTGAAGGCCAAATTGCCTTTCAACATTAAAGAAAAACTCCTACATATCCCGGATGACGATTCAGATTATTTTTTAACAGCTTTAGATTCGGTTGACATGTTACTTGAAGATCAGCGCTTCGCGCGGCAAAACAGCAGCCACAATGTTTACACTAGTGGTATGCAAAACATGTAGGCTTGCCAACACAATTCTGGCGCGCCCACAGTTGGATACGCGGTACAACAAAAACAGCAAACTCACATGCCGTCTCAGCACGGAAATCAAAATCAACACGCGTATTCCAATACAAACAATAGTTACAACAGTAATAAAATTTCATGCGGCAATCCATACAAAAGGCACCGCGGTAATAACTACAACGGTAACAACGGATACAAAGGTAATAACAAAAACACAAACAGAAATAGAAATAATAGTAACTACGAGCCAAGACAGCATCAAGGTTGGACTCGTAACGATCAGTACTTTCATTCAAACTCTGCTTTACCACAGCAGCCACCAGGTCAAAATTGGAGCATACCTTACGACCGACAGGTAAGTTATAATGCGCAACAGCAACAACAACCGCAAAAGTTTGGAGATCATAACAGGCAATATCCGAATGTGAATATAATAGAAATGACACCTGATGCACAACCTCAATCTGTGTCAGTACCTAGTACAAATGCTAATCCAACAAACTAGAAACAGTCACTACTTTGCCCCAGGTCGTGGCTGAAGAATCCTTGGTGGGGCGGCTTCAATGTTAATCAGTTATTTGACACCACACTTGAACAACAGAATAATGATATGCCGAGTAATTCTAAACAAAAACTACCTGTTTTATTTATAAGATACAACCACAATAACAATATATCAGATGAACTTTTACAAGACAGTACACAATGTCGTTTAAACACAAATGAAATTGTTTTAGCATCCACTACTGGTGTAGTAGGTGGGATTCCAACTACTATTATCCTAGATACAGGTGCAGCTGTGAGCGTTTTATCTTTTAATTTCTATAATAAGATGTGTGAATTGGAACCTGTGCCTGAGTTTCCTGCCCAAAACTGTAAAATAACTACTGCACTAGGTAATAAGTCATGTAGGGTTACGAAGCAAGTTTTTGTAAACGTTAAAATAGGTAATGGAACCGTACAATGGCCATTCCTGGTTGTACAAAACCTTGTGACTAATTGCATATTAGGAATAGATATTATGAGCGAGAAGGACTGCATTATAGACTTCTCCAAAGGTAAATGTATTTTAAATGATAAAAGCAGGGTAATTATTATTGATTTGGACACGAGAACTCTAAAGCATGACAAACACTGTACAGGGTACAAGGTTCAGTTAGTACTTGACAAAGACATTTAAGACATGCAAACACACTCATCTGACGCAGAGCTAATGGACTTGAAAACATTGCTTGATCATAAGATAAGTGAAGCTACAGCTCTCAGTGTACATGAACGTATAAAACTACAGGAAGTGTTATCCAAATATTTACAAGTTTTTACCAAACGATTAGGTGTTATCAACACGTATGTGTACAAGATTGAAGTTAAGCCTCACAAGATCTTCTACCATAAGACATATAACGTACCGTTATCTCAACGACCTGCTGTGTGGCAAGAATTAAAACAAATGTTAGACTGGAAGGTCATTGAACCATCCACCTCACCTTACTGTAGTCCTCTACTTGTTGTCAAAAAATCAAATGGAAGCATTAGGTTAGTGTTAGACGCACGAGCTATTAATGAAATAATTTTACCGGTTCACACAAAACCTGAAAATTTAGAAGAGCAATTACAGAAATTTCTAGATGCAAAATATTTTTCCACAATAGATCTCGCTAATTCGTTTTGGCACGTGGGTATCACTCCTGATTCACGGAAATATACTGCATTTATGTTCGGGGGGCGAACCTATCAGTTTTGTGTTCTACCCTTCGGACTGAATGTCAGCTCTGGGGTATTCTTTACAGCCCTGGATACCGTGCTTGGCGACGATTTAGTTGAGACAGTTACACACTATGTAGATGATATACTGATAGCTACACAATCCTGGAATGAACACGTTGACACACTTCAAAGAATTTTAGAAAAATTTGCACAAGCTGGAGTCACAGCCAATCTTAGAAAATCAAAGTTTGGTTGCAGTGAGATAAAGTATTTAGGACATATCATTAATTCACAGGGCATACGTCCGGATCCCAGTAAATTAGATGCTATCAGAAACTTTCCTAGCCCTCGAACTAAAAAGCAGTTAAAATCATTCCTTGGGCTATGTTCATTTTTCAGACTTTTTTTGCCACAACCATTTTTGAACAGTAAACATCTGCTAAATCTACTCAGAAAGAATCAAGTTTGGATCTGGTCGGAACAGTGCCAGAATGACTTTAATACAATTAAACATGCTTTAGTGAATGCTAACATATTGAGCCATCCAGATTTCAATTTAGATTTTTGTATGACTTGTGACGCTTCACGTACTGGCTTGGGCTGTTGCTTATTTCAAGTTGTAAAGAATAAAGAAAAGGAACAGATAAGAATTATTGGGTTTGCGAGTCGCACTCTAACTGAATGTGAGCGTACATACTCCAATACTGGGTTAGAAACACTTTCCATAGTATGGGCATTCAAGAAATTCAATTATTATTTATTTGGAAAACATACAGTAATTTACACCGATCACCAGGCCCTGACATTTTTGTTAACTTGTAAACTTGTACATCCTAGACTATCACGATGGGCACTTACACTTCAGAACTACTCTTTTGAAATTAAGTACATAAGAGGTAAGGACAACACCATTGCAGACACTTTGTCTAGACTTCCACAAGGTATGAATGATACCAACAGTGACTTAGAAAATATAAATGACTACAGGATTCTCTTAATGCAAGACAAGCAGTATCACCAATATTATATTGATATGTGCAGAAACATGGCTGAATTACAAAAATCTGATCCTCACTGGTATAAAATAATAACATTACTGGTAGAAAAACACAATCATCCTTTGACTAAGTATTACAAGTTACACAATGATGTGCTATTTTACCGCCGACATCCAAATGCTACTAACTGGTGTGTATGCATTCCCAGAGTCTGAACGTAATTTAATTTGGCACACACACTTAGTTTGGGGTCATTATGGGACAAAAAAGTGTTTAGCGAAGCTCAGTACATACTGTTATTTTAGCAATATGAGAAGAAAAATTTACAGGGAACTGAAAACATGTGTCATATGTCAAAAATCAAAACCTCAGAATTTATCCACAAAAACAGATTTACATTCTATTTTACCTAGTAAACCCCTGGAAATTCTGTGTACTGACATCAGTGGACCGCATCCAGCAAGCTCTGGAGGCGTCAAATATATCTTAGCTTTTTACGATATATTTTCTAAACATGTAAAACTTTATGCTTTAAAATCCGCCACTGCAAGTGCTATAATACGAAGATTCTCAAGTGATTACCTGACGCACGTGGGAAAACCTAAAGCAATTCTATCAGATAATGCAGCATACTACTCTGGGTACAAATGGAGAAATTTCTTAAAGGACAATAACATTAAAAGTATATTTATTTCGAGGTTTAGTCCACAATGTAACGCGACTGAGAGACTTTTCCGAGAATTAAATCGTTTCATGAGGACCTATATTTCATCAAAACATACTAATTGGGTGTCCTACCTAAGTCTTTTCGAAGACGTACACAATAACCTAAATATTTACGATACAAATTACACACCTAACGAGATCATGTTCAATTGCAAACAGAACGATCAGTGGATAGAACCATTACCTAAGTTGTCAGACAAAGAAATCACACCTGAACAGAAAATAAAAGAAGTATTGACTACATTGACACATCACGCACAAATACGAAACAAACATCACAGAAACATAATAAAAGGAAAACAAAAATTCGAGGTAGGAATGCTTGTACTACTTCGTACTCATCATAAATCTGTTGCACTCAAACGACGCAACGCTAAGTGGCGTCTGCTATATGAAGGACCTTATATAATTGTTAACATACCGCACCCTGGTGCGTATCTGTTACAACATCGTAGAACTAACAAAATTATTGGGCTATACGCACACCGAGATCTTAGAGCATTTCATGCTGAATAATGTCAAAGTCATACCCATCAAAATATTGCTAAGCAACTCGAAAAACTCTGTTGCTACAACACAGATAATAAGTAGTATAGAAATTTTCATTTCAGCGTTCCAGAGTCGCAGTTGAAGTCAGAAGAACTTTTCTTTCAACGCCGCGGCTCCACCGAGAAGACTGAATATTAAAGTAAAATTTATGATTACGTAGCAGTGAATGACATATTAATTTTTCACGGAACATTTGTTATTGTAGATACCACTGACTTGGTGTGACACCGGACGAACCGACAGACGTCATCTGTGAAGCGATCTTTTACTTTGAGAAATAGATTAGACGCACATCTCTCAACACGAAAAGCATCTATCAGTAGTCAAGGCCACACAGACACTCTACACACACGCACAAAAAACGCGAGGAATCGAACATTTTCTCTCTCTTACTATTTTGAATATTTATTGAGTAGTGAAAACGCCTGGTCTTGCCTACTGATGTAATGAATGTTGTGTCTAACCTATCTTAATTTCAGATGACATCACAAAAAACATCGATAATATCCCAGCAAAACCGCTAAAGAGGATGTAAATATCTGCAATTCATGTAATCAAATGTGACACAATGTAATAACCTATAGCGATGTAATGATGATGTAAACATGTTTATGTGCAACTGTATTATGTTTATGCTAAGAAAATATGTGACGTGTGTATGTATAATTACTTATTTTCTTTTTAACTGATGTATCATGTAAAATTTTGAACAAAACGAGTGCCAAAAAGACATTGCATAGTGAACCTCTGTTCACGGACATTAACGAACATTACTAACTCTGCAACTACGCAGAAACCTATGTGAAGGAAACGGTTAATGCCATTCATTATGCATCGTACCTATGTAAACGCGATGAACGATTTCCTTGATTAATAACTACGAACATTTAGGCGAGCTATACTCAGCAAAAAACTGAAGATGTGAAGTGCATAATTCGTGCATCGTCTAGTGACATTACTACAGTACCCAACTTCAAGATGTTAACTGGATTAAATGGACACAAAGTGCCTGTCCAGAAAACAACACGACGGGTGGAAGAATTTTGGTTGGAACTTCAGGGAATGAAATGTTCTCGAAATGTGACGGACACTCTTACCTGGACTGTCCAAGGATCGACGCCAGCTATGTGCCGTCCGAGGTTCTGCAACCAAGCTTCCACGGAATGTAAAAAACGAACTGCACGTGGACCAATTACTCGACGGGTCACGTCTGATCTGTAATAAGCAATGCTTGTACTCACAACGAACTGCATCACAACGACTATAATGGAAATAGGAAATGGACACGCTTATGTATTAATCACGGTGTTATACAACGATGTTACCCTGATCAAAAAAACTTTACCACGACGATACTAACCTGTAAAAAATTATTGTGCAGCAGATGAATATGAACTGTGATAACGACACGATGTGTATAGGTCAACGGACCTGAAACATATGGACATTTTTCTTTGAAGTATTTCAAAACAATACTATGTAACTAAGAACATTCAACAATCTAAGTTGTATTGTGTTATAACGAATATTGTAAATTTAAAACTAAGTTACCTGTCATAGAATGTAGTCTTCATATGTAATCTTGGTTGAATATTTTCTTTGTGCAACGACTGAGAAACGCGCGCACACGAACAATATGAACTGCAATACTGTGCCGCGTGATCTAACTGTACGACATAACGGCAGTCACACAGACGCTTCTGCGCATGCGCACACTCTATCTGCCAACATAAGAACTTTTACGGCGCACCCGCGTCATTCAAAGTTTGTATATAATGTGTATAATGTTTATAATGTAGGTCATGTAAATAGTTGTAGATAACTTAGATTTTCTTGTGCCTTTAGGTGAATTGCTCGCCTGCAGGTGTGTCCTTTCGCCTCGCAATTCAGGGGGCAATATAAAGGCACATTTGCATGCCGAGCGTGAGTTTCCTCGGAAACGCGAGATATTAATTAAATAAATAATCAGTGACAAATAAATAAAGCCTATGGCACACAACTGCAGCGCTGTGTCGCTGATAAAACAAAAGCACAATTACGTTACTCGTATGTTTGATTAAGAAAAGAGAGCTCTGGTTGAAGTGGTGCGAGAAGCACGTATTTTAGTTTATTGTCTGGCACACCGCCATATTTCATGTTATAGAAAATTACTGCGAGTTGCAACCATACTAGGCACTCGATTCTGAAAAGAATTTATATTTATAAAAGTAAGTAGGATTATGAACTGTAGGCTTATTCATTGAATATACCTGATTTAACTAACTGTGTAACTTTTTTATGTTTAGTAGACAATCACCTCTGTACGACGTTTTGGCATGGCTGGCAAATTATTGTAAAATTGAGATTTAGATTATGAGTCCGCACCTACCGCAGCAGTCTTTGGAAACGATTTAATTACGAAGTCCGATATTTTCAGTTTTATTTCACGGTCAACTACGAGTAACATTGCCTTTACGAAAAAGCCATTGTCAAGCGTCTGATACCGAATAATTAAGACCTGACGACTCATAGGAGAGACAATGATACAGATAAAATAATTAATATTTTATTTTATTTTATTTTATTAATTTTATAAATACTATGGGTTCTATGACTTCTCCTTCTAAATCGAGTGACCTTTCTATGCAAACGACAGGATATATTTTTGGGATACGTGTTTCATCTTTCCGATGCACTATTCCTACTTTACAGCATCCCTCGTTCCCTCACATTGACGGATAAGCACAGAAATTGCGTCGCTATGATATCCTACGGGTTCTATGACTTCTCCTTCTAAATCCAGTAACGTTTCTATGGATACGACAGGATTTTCTTTTGGTATACGAGTATATCCTTTCCGATGCACTATTCCTTCTTTACTGCATCCCTCGCTCCCTCACATTGACGAATTAACTCAGAAATAGCGTCGCTATGAAATACTATGGGTGCTATGGCTTCTCCTTGTAAATCGAGTAACTTTTCTATGGAAACGACAGGATTTTCTTTTGAGATACGAGTATCTCCTTTCCGATGCACTATTCCTTCTTTACTGCATCCCTCGCTCCCTCACATGGACGAATTAACACAGAAATTGCGACGCTATGGAATACTATGGGTTCTAAGACTTCTCCTTCTAATCGAGTAATGTTCCTATGGAAACGACAGGATTTTCTTTTGGGATACGACTATCTCCTTTCCGCCGCACTATTCCTTCTTTACTGCATCCCTCACTCCCTCACATTGACGAATTAACACAGAAATTGCGTCGCAATGAAATACTATGAGTTCTATGACTTCTCCTTCTAAAATGAGTAACGTTTCTATGGAAACGACAGGATTTTCTTTTGGTATAGGAGTATCTCCTTTCCGAAGCACTATTCCTTCTTTACCGCATCCCTCGCTCCCTCACATTGACGAATTAATACAGAAATTGCGTCGCTATGAAATACTATGGGTTCTATGACTTCTCCTTCTAAATCGAGTAACGTTTCTATGGAAACGTCAGGATTTTCTATTGGGATACATGTATCTCCTTTCCGATGCGCTATTCCCTCTTAACTGCATCCCTCGCTCCCTCACATTGGCGAATAACCCCCCTGCGGGTATGGGGATTAGAATAGGCCCGCGGTATTCCTGCCTGTCGTAAGAGGCGACTAAAAGGAGTCCGTCCCCCTCACGGGGGTAGTTCGCGCCTGCGTCCGGAGACGGACGGTTCCACGACCTATCATCGTGGTCCTTTTGGTTTTTTCACTTCTCGTTTCTTCCTTCCTTTTGTTGGTTCCTTTCTTTGCTCTTCTCCACCTCACTGTCTTCCTTACTCTTTTCCTTGCCTTCTCCTTGCCTTCTCATTGCCTTTTTCTCCTTGCCTTCTCATTGCCTTTTTCTCCTTGCCTTCTCATTGCCTTCTTCTCCTTGCCTTCTCATTGCCTTCTTCCCCTTGCTTTCTCATTGCCTTCTTCTCCTTGCCTTCTCTGGTCTCCGCCTCGGCGTTTGAGACAGTCTGTCCTCTTTCTCCCTCTCTCCTTTTTCCTCTTCTTCCTTCCTCCCTGTGCGTGCCTGAAGGCCGACCCACGCGTTCGCAAGCGTAGCCGGTGACGGGGTAACGCGTAAGTCCCCGCCCTGGGTAGACATGTAAGGCACGCGCGTACCCCCTGGTAAGGGCCAGGCCCGGGGAGGGGTGATTGCCTGAGCTGATACCTTCTGACCATGCCGATTGGTCCCTCCGTCTGTTTCTCGGGAGGTGTGACCTGAGGTGTAAACATTCACCTAAGGCGGGAGTGCCCTCTGAGAGGGTCCCCACAAGGAAGGAGCGCGCCATCGGAGACGCTGGCAATCATGGGGGATTCCTCCGCAATGGATTCTACTCCACCTCTTTCGACTTCGACCCAAAAACGGAAACGTGACCAGCCAACAGTGACAAAAGTACTACCGCCTGCCCCACAGTTCCTCGTAGTTTCTCGAACTGAGGACGGAAAGGATTTTTCCTCTGTCAACCCTTTCGTTATTCAGAAGGGCGTAGATGCCATAGCCGGATCTGTCAAATCCTGTACCAGGTTGCGTAACGGCACCTTATTACTAGAAACTGAGAGTGCCTTTCAGGCACAAAAACTGCTTCGGGCCACCCTCCTGTACACGTTCCCTGTCCGGGTGGAGGCCCACCGAACTTTGAATTCGTCTCGTGGTGTGGTCTATACTGGCTCCCTCGACGGATTGACTGACGAGGAGCTTCAATCATTCCTCGCTGAGCAGGGCGTGACGGCTGTCCATAGGGTCATGAAAAAGGTCAACGATGACCTTGTACCGACCCGGACAATTTTCTTGACCTTCGATAGTGTTAAGCTGCCATCGCGCATCAAGGCGGGCTACGAGGTTATTTCTGTTCGCCCCTATATCCCGACACCTACGCGCTGCTACCAGTGTCAGCGTTTCAATCACACTCGACAGTCTTGTTCCAATGCGGCTAAATGTGTCACCTGTGGCAGGGATGCCCATGAGGGTGACTGTCCACCTCCGTCTCCTCGTTGTGTGAACTGTCAGGGTGACCATGCCGCATCCTCCCGCGACTGTCCTGTCTATAAGGAAGAACGCTGTATCCAGGAAATTCGGGTCAAAGAGAAAGTGTCCACCTCGGCTGCTCGCAAGCTATTGGCTAGTAGGAAGCCCACGCTGCTCCCAGCGGGGAAATACAGTACTGTCCTCGCCTCTCCTCGGACTACCCGGGAGGTAGCAACCCAGACATGCGATCTGACCTTCAGCACCACGGTCGTCCGTTCGGCCAGTGCTAAGATCGCGCAGTCGACGTCTCCTCTTCCTCCCATCACCCCACAGACACGAGCACCTTCCTCAGCTTCTGCTAAGACGAAGACACCGAAGTCAGATGCACGGGCCTTCAAGAAGGAACCATCCCGTGCAGACTTCCTCCGTACCTCGACCTCCCAGCCTTCGACCGGTACTTCCACTACACGTCCTTCCAAAAAGGCGCATAGGAAGCACAGTTCTCCTTCCCCGCCACGGCGCATTTCTTCTCTTGCGCCACCCAGCGGCTGCCGCCCCAGGCCGTCATCCGTTTCGCCTGGCCGCACCGCTGGTAGCCGTACATCTGGCCGTTCACTGGCGGAGGAAGCTCCCCCTCCCGGCCATCCTCCCGAGATGGCCGATGACCCTATAGACCCAATGGACGATGACTGTCCGCCTACTGATAGCGGCGGCAGTGCTCGCTCGAAGCCAGGCCCTAAGCGGCCTTCGAGGTGACCACTTCTCTCATCTTTCTTTTCTTACGATGGCACTTATTCACTGGAATATTCGCAGCATTCGCTCCAACCGAGAGGACTTGAAGTTGCTGCTCCGCTTGCACCGTCCGCTTGTCGTAGCCCTCCAGGAAACGAAGCTACGCCCATGCGATCAAATTGCCTTGGCACACTACACCTCTGTGCGTTTTGACCTACCCCCTGTGGTAGGTATCCCAGCTCATGGAGGGGTTATGTTGCTGGTCCGGGATGATATTTACTACGATCCCATCACGTTGCACACCGGCCTGCAGGCAGTTGCCATCCGCATTACTCTCCCCACTTTTACGTTTTCCTTTTGTACCGTTTACACTCCATCGTCATCTGCCGTTACCAGGGCAGACGTGATGCAACTTATTGCTCAGCTACCTGCACCATTTTTGTTAACTGGAGACTTCAATGCCCACCATCCCCTTTGGGGCTCTCCAGCATCCTGCCCGAGGGGCTCCTTGTTAGCAGACCTTTTCAACCAGCTCGATCTTGTCTGCCTCAATACTGACGCCCCTACTTTTCTTTCGGACACATCTCACACCTATTCCCATTTAGACCTCTCTATATGTACTCCCCAACTTGCACGCCGGTTTGAGTGGTATGCACTTTCTGATACATATTCGAGCGACCACTTCCCGTGTGTTATCCATCTCCTGCAGCATACCCCCTCTCCGTGCTTCTCTAATTGGACCATCTCCAAGGCAGACTGGGGGCTCTTCTCTTCCAGGGCGACCTTTCAGGATCAAACCTTTCCAAGCTGCGATCGTCAGGTCGCACACCTCACGGAAGTCATTCTCGCTGCTGCTGAATATTCCATCCCTCACCCTCCTTCTTCTCCACGTCGCGTACCGGTCCCCTGGTGGACCGCAGCATGTAGAGACGCTTTACGTGCTCGTCGACGTGCTTTACGCACTTTTAAACGCCACCCTACAGTGGCGAATTGTATCAATTATAAACGATTACGTGCTCAGTGTCGTCGTATTATCAAAGAAAGCAAGAAAGCCAGCTGGGCTGCTTTCACAAGCACCTTCAACAGTTTTACTCCTTCTTCTGTTGTCTGGGGTAGCCTGCGCCGGCTATCTGGCACTAAGGTCCACTCACCAGTTTCTGGCTTGAAGGTCGCGAATGACGTCCTTGTGGCCCCTGAGGCTGTCTCCAATGCCTTCGGCCGCTTTTTCGCAGAGGTTTCGAGCTCCGCTCATTACCACCCTGCCTTCCTCCCCCGCAAACAGGCAGAGGAGGCTAGGCCACCTAACTTCCGCTCCTCGAATTGTGAAAGTTATAATGCCCCATTCACCATGCGGGAACTCGAAAACGCACTTGGCCGATCACGGTCCTCTGCTCCAGGGCCAGATTCTATTCATATTCAGATGCTGAAGAACCTTTCTCCTGCGGGTAAAGGTTTTCTTCTTCGTACATACAATCGCATCTGGATTGAGGGACATGTTCCCGCATGCTGGCGCGAGTCTATTGTTGTCCCGATTCCTAAGCCGGGGAAGGACAAGCACTTGCCTTCCAGTTATCGACCTATCTCGCTTACCAGCTGTGTCTGTAAAGTGATGGAGCGAATGGTTAACTCTCGATTGGTTTGGCTGCTCGAGTCTCGACGCCTACTTACCAATGTACAATGTGGATTTCGTAGGCACCGCTCTGCTGTTGACCATCTGGTTACCTTGTCGACCTTCATTATGAATAACTTCTTGCGGAAGCGCCCGACCGCGGCTGTGTTCTTTGATTTGGAGAAGGCTTACGACACCTGTTGGAAGGCGGGCATCCTCCGCACCATGCATACATGGGGCCTTCGCGGTCGCCTCCCTCTTTTTATTCGTTCCTTTTTAATGGATCGACAGTTCAGGGTACGTGTGGGTTCTGTCCTGTCCGACACCTTTCCCCAGGAGAATGGGGTGCCACAGGGCTCAGTTTTGAGCGTCGCTCTCTTCGCCATAGCGATCAATCCAATAATGGATTGCCTCCCAGCTGATGTATCAGGCTCCCTTTTCGTGGACGATTTTACCATCTATTGCAGCGCGCAGTGTACACGTGTCCTGGAGCGCTGTCTTCAGCGTTCTCTTGACCGTCTTTACTCCTGGAGTGTCGCCAATGGCTTCCGTTTTTCTGCCGAGAAGACGGTCTGTATTAACTTCTGGCGATACAAAGAGTTTCTCCCACCGTCCTTAAGACTCGGTCCCGTTGCTCTCCCAATCGTGGAGACAACAAAATTTTTAGGCCTTACATTTGACAGGAAACTTAGCTGGTCTCCACATGTGTCATATTTGGCCGCCCGTTGTACCCGTTCTTTAAATGTCCTCCGTGTTCTCAGTGGTCTGTCGTGGGGAGCGGATCGAACCGTCCTACTTCGTCTATATCGGTCGATCGTCCGCTCCAAGCTGGATTATGGGAGCTTCGTATACTCCTCTGCACGGCCATCCATCTTACGCCGCCTCAACTCCATACAACATCGGGGTTTACGACTTGCGATCGGAGCATTTTATACCAGTCCCGTAGAGAGTCTTCATGCTGACGCTGGCGAATTGCCACTCACCTACCGGCGCGATATACTGCTTTGTCGGTATGCCTGTCGGCTACTGTCAATGCCCGACCATCCGTCTTATCGTTCCTTTTTTGACGACTCTCTTGACCGTCAATACGGGTTGTATGTCTCTGCCCTGCTACCCCCTGGCGTTCGCTTTCGTCGCCTCCTTCAACACCTTACTTTTTCCCTCCCTGCAACCTTTCGAGTGGGCGAGAGCCGCACGCCACCTTGGCTCCAGGCTCAGGTCCGCGTTCACCTTGACCTCAGCTCGCTCCCAAAAGAGGTCACCCCCGGTTCGGTCTACCACTCCCGTTTTTTGGAACTTCGTTCGAAGTTCATCGACATGACTTTCATTTATACAGATGGCTCTAAGACCAATGACGGGGTCGGGTGTTCGTTTATTGTCGAGGCACAAAGTTTCAAATACCGGCTCCATGGCCATTGTTCGGCCTTCACAGCTGAGCTCTTTGCCCTCTACCAGGCTGTTCTTTACATCTGCCGCCACCGACATTCTGCTTATGTCATCTGCTCAGATTCCCTGAGCGCCATCCAGAGCCTCAGTGATCCGTACCCGGTTCACCCTTTCGTACACCGGATCCAACGCTCTCTTCAGCAGCTGGTGGACGTCGGTTCTCCAGTTAGCTTTATGTGGGTTCCGGGCCATGTCGGTATCCCTGGGAACGAAGCTGCAGATGCCGCGGCCAAGGCTGCGGTCCTCCAGCCTCGAACAGCTTCTTGTTGCGTCCCTTCGTCCGATTTTAGCAGGGTGATTTGTCGGCGCATCTTATCTCTGTGGCATGCCGATTGGGCTGCACTTACCGACAACAAGCTTCGGGCCTTAAAACCTCTTCCCGTGGCTTGGACGTCCTCCTCACGCCCTTCTCGGCGGGAGGAGGTCGTTTTAGCCCGGTTAAGAATTGGACACTGCCGGTTCAGCCATCGCCATCTGCTGACGGCTGCGCCGGCGCCGTTCTGCCCATGTGGGCACTTGCTGACGGTTAGACACATTTTAATGTCCTGTCCAGATCTTAACACCCTGCGCCTCGATCTTAACCTGCCAAATACTTTCGATGCCATTTTAGCGGATGACCCACGAGCAGCTGCTCGTGTTCTTCGTTTTATCAATTTGACACACCTCGCTAAGGACATTTGATGATGCTGTTTTTTAATCCTATGCCTGTCAGTCTGTCTTTTATCGTGTTTTCCCTTTTAGTTGTTGTGGTCAACTTGTGCCTCGCGGTGCGTTCTTAGAGTAGTCAGGGCGCTAATGACCATTGAAGTTGTGAGCCCTAAAACCACAAAAAAAAAAAAAAAAAAATTGGCGAATAAGCAGAGAAATTGCGTCGCTATGAAATACTATGGGTTCTGACTTCTCCTTCTAAATCGAGTAACGTTTCTATGGAAACGACAGGATTTTCTTTTGGTATAAGAGTATCTCTTTTCCGATGAACTATTCCTTCTTTACTGCATCCCTCGCTCCCTCACATTGACGAATTAATACAGAAATTTCGTCGCTATGAAATACTACGGGTTCCATGACTTCTCCTTCTAAATCGAGTAACGTTTCTATGGAAACGACAGGATTTTCTATTGGGATACGAGTATCTCCTTTCCGATGCACTATTCCTTATTTACTGCATCCCTGGCTCCCTAACATTGACGAATTAACACAGATTTGCGACTCTATGGAATACTATGTGCTCTATGACTTCTCCTTCTAAATCGAGTGACGTTTCTATGGAAACGACAGGATTTTCTTATGGGATACGAGTATCTCCTTGTTGATAAACTATTCCTTCTTTACTGCATCCCTCGCTCCCTCACATTGACGAATTAACACAGAAATTGCATCGCTATGAAATACTATGAGTTCTATGACTTCTCCTTCAAAATCGAGTAACGTTTCTATGGAAACGACAGGATGTTCTTTTGTGATACGACTATCTCCTTTCCGATGCACTATTCCTTCTTTACTGCATCCCTCGATCCCTCACATTCACGAATTAAAACAGATTTTGCGTCGCTATGAAATACTATGGGTTCTATGACTTCTCCTTCTAAATCGAGTGACCTTTCTATGCAAACGACAGGATATATTTTTGGGATACGTGTTTCTTCTTTCCGATGCACTATTCCTACTTTACAGCATCCCTCGTTCCCTCACATTGACGAATAAGCACAGAAATTACGTCGCTATGATATCCTATGGATTCTATGACTTCTCCTTCTAAATCCAGTAACGTTTCTATGGATACGACAGGATTTTCTTTTGGTATACGATTATCTCCTTTCCGATGCACTATTCCTTCTTTACTGCATCCCTCGCTCCCTCACATTGACGAATTAACTCAGAAATAGCGTCGCTATGAAATACTATGG
Source organism: Schistocerca piceifrons (assembly GCF_021461385.2). Taxonomy (NCBI): domain Eukaryota; kingdom Metazoa; phylum Arthropoda; class Insecta; order Orthoptera; family Acrididae; genus Schistocerca; species Schistocerca piceifrons. Next base: position 61,425 of record NW_025728230.1, read on the forward strand.
GTGCTATGACTTCTCCTTGTAAATCGAGTAACTTTTCTATCGAAACGACAGGATTTTCTTTTGGGATACGAGTATCTCCTTTCCGATGCACTCTTCCTTCTTTACTGCATCCCTCGCTCCCTCACATTGACGAATTAACACAGAAATTGCGTCGCTATGAAATACTATGGGTTCTAAGACTTCTCCTTCTAAATCGAGTAATGTTCCTATGGAAACGACAGGATTTTCTTTTGGGATACGACTATCTCCTTTCCGACGCACTATTCCTTCTTTACTGCATCCCTCACTCCCTCACATTGACGAATTAACACAGAAATAGCGTCGCAATGAAATACTATGAGTTCTATGACTTCTCCTTCTAAAATGAGTAACGTTTCTATGGAAACGACAGGATTTTCTTTTGGTATAGGAGTATCTCCTTTCCGAAGCACTATTCCTTCTTTACCGCATCCCTCGCTCCCTCACATTGACGAATTAACACAGAAATTGCGTCGCTATGAAATACTATGGGTTCTATGACTTCTCCTTCTAAATCGAGTAACGTTTCTATGGAAACGTCAGGATTTTCTATTGGGATACATGTATCTCCTTTCCGATGCGCTATTCCCTCTTAACTGCATCCCTCACTCCATCACATTGACGAATAAGCAGAGAAATTGTGTCGCTATGAAATACTATGGGTTCTGACTTCTCCTTCTAAATCGAGTAACGTTTCTATGGAAACGACAGGATTTTCTTTTGGTATAAGAGTATCTCTTTTCCGATGCACTATTCCTTCTTTACTGCATCCCTCGCTCCCTCACATTGACGAATTAACACAGAATTTTCGTCGCTATGAAATACTACGGGTTCCATGACTTCTCCTTCTAAATCGAGTAACGTTTCTATGGAAACAACAGGATTTTCTGTTGGGATACGAGTATCTCCTTTCCGATGCACTATTCCTTCTTTACTGCATATCTCGCTCCCACACATTGACGAATTAACAATGAAAATGCGTCGATATGAAATACTATGGGTTCTAAGACTTCTCCTTCTAATCGAGTAATGTTCCTATGGAAACGACAGGATTTTCATTTGGGATACGACTATCTCCTTTCCGACGCACTATTCCTTCTTTACTGCATCCCTCACTCCCTCACATTGACGAATTAACACAGAAATTGCGTCGCAATGAAATACTATGAGTTCTATGACTTCTCCTTCTAAAATGAGTAACGTTTCTATGGAAACGACAGGATTTTCTTTTGGTATAGGAGTATCTCCTTTCCGAAGCACTATTCCTTCTTTACCGCATCCCTCGCTCCCTCACATTGACGAATTAATACAGAAATTGCGTCGCTATGAAATACTATGGGTTCTATGACTTCTCCTTCTAAATCGAGTAACGTTTCTATGGAATCGTCAGGATTTTCTATTGGGATACATGTATCTCCTTTCCGATGCGCTATTCCCTCTTAACTGCATCCCTCGCTCCCTCACATTGGCGAATAAGCAGAGAAATTACGTCGCTATGAAATACTATGGGTTCTGACTTCTCCTTCTAAATCGAGTAACGTTTCTACGGAAACGACAGGATTTTCTTTTGGTATAAGAGTATCTCTTTTCCGATGAACTATTCCTTCTTTTCTGAATCCCTCGCTCCCTCACATTGACGAATTAATACAGAAATTTCGTCGCTATGAAATACTACGGGTTCCATGACTTCTCCTTCTAAATCGAGTAACGTTTCTATGGAAACAACAGGATTTTCTGTTGGGATACGAGTATCTCCTTTCCGATGCACTATTCCTTCTTTACTGCATATCTCGCTCCCACACATTGACGAATTAACAATGAAAATGCGTCGATATGAAATACTATGGGTTCTAAGACTTCTCCTTCTAATCGAGTAATGTTCCTATGGAAACGACAGGATTTTCTTTTGGGATACGACTATCTCCTTTCCGACGCACTATTCCTTCTTTACTGCATCCCTCACTCCCTCACATTGACGAATTAACACAGAAATTGCATCGCTATGAAATACTATGAGTTCTATGACTTCTCCTTCAAAATCGAGTAACGTTTCTATGGAAACGACAGGATGTTCTTTTGGTATACGAGTATCTCCTTTCCGATGCACTATTCCTTCTTTACTGCATCCCTCGATCCCTCACATTCACGAATTAAAACAGATTTTGCGTCGCTATGAAATACTATGGTTTCTATGACTTCTCCTTCTAAATCGAGTGACCTTTCTATGCAAACGACAGGATATATTTTTGGGATACGTGTTTCATCTTTCCGATGCACTATTCCTACTTTACAGCATCCCTCGTTCCCTCACATTGACGAATAAGCACAGAAATTACGTCGCTATGATATCCTATGGGTTCTATGACTTCTCCTTCTAAATCCAGTAACGTTTCTATGGATACGACAGGATTTTTTTTGGTATACGAGTATCTCCTTTCCGATGCACTATTCCTTCTTTACTGCATCCCTCGCTCCCTCACATTGACGAATTAACTCAGAAATAGCGTCACTATGAAATACTATGGGTGCTATGACTTCTCCTTGTAAATCGAGTAACGTTTCAATGGAAACGACAGGATTTTCTTTTGGGATACGAGTATCTCCTTTCCGATGCACTATTCCTTCTTTACTGCATCCCTCGCTCCCTCACATTGACGAATTAACACAGAAATTGCGACGCTATGGAATACTACCTGTTCTGTGATTTCTCCTTCTAAATCGAGTAACGTTTCTATGGAAACGACAGGATTTTCTTTTGGGATACGAGTATCTCCTTTCCGATGCACTATTCCTTCTTTACTGCATATCTCGCTCCCACACATTGACGAATTAACAATGAAAATGCGTCGCTATGAAATACTATGGGTTCTATGACTCCTCCTTCTAAAACGAGTAACGTTTCTATGGAAACGACAGGATTTTCTTTGGGATACGAGTGTGTCCTTTCCGTTGCACTATTCCTTCTTTACTGCATCCCTCGTTCCCTCACATTGACGAATAAGCACAGAAATTGCGTCGCTATGAAATACTATGGGTTCTAAGACTTCTCCTTCTAAATCGAGTAATGTTCCTATGGAAACGACAGGATTTTCTTTTGGGATACGACTATCTCCTTTCCGACGCACTATTCCTTCTTTATTGCATCCCTCACTCCCTCACATTGACGAATTAACACAGAAATTGCGTCGCAATGAAATACTATGAGTTCTATGACTTCTCCTTCTAAAATGAGTAACGTTTCTATGGAAACGATAGGATTTTCTTTTGGTATAGGAGTATCTCCTTTCCCAAGCACTATTCCTTCTTTACCGCATCCCTCGCTCCCTCACATTGACGAATTAACACAGAAATTGCGTCGCTATGAAATACTATGTGTTCTATGACTTCTCCTTCTAAATCGAGTAACGTTTCTATGGAGACGTCAGGATTTTCTATTGGGATACATGTATCTCCTTTCCGATGCGCTATTCCCTCTTAACTGCATCCCTCGCTCCATCACATTGACGAATAAGCAGAGAAATTGTGTCGCTATGAAATACTATGGGTTCTGACTTCTCCTTCTAAATCGAGTAACGTTTCTATGGAAACGACAGGATTTTCTTTTGGGATACGAGTATCTCCTTTCCGATGCACTATTCCTTCTTTACTGCATCCCTGGCTTCCTAACATTGACGAATAAACACAGATTTGCGACTCTATGGAATACTATGTGGTCTATGACTTCTCCTTCTAAATCGAGTAACGTTTCTATGGAAACGACAGGATTTTCTTATGGGATACGAGTATCTCCTTTCCGATGCACTATTCCTTCTTTACTGCATCCCTCGATCCCTCACATTGACGAATTAACACAGAATTTGCGTCGCTATGAAATACTATGGGTTCTATGACTTCTCATTCTAAATCGAATGACCTTTCTATGCAAACGACAGGATATCTTTTTGTGATTTTTTTTTTTTTTTCACTTGCCGCCCTGATTTTACGACCCACCTCCTAAGTGCTTAAGGTGGGTCTATTTTGACCACTTGGCCGCTACGACCGGTGTGCGGACACTGATGTAGTTGATGAAACTCACACCAGATCCCGCATCCGGTCGCACCGTTGCCCGTGTCCCGCCACGTGTAGGCGGGTCTGTGCTTTTTTTTTTTTTTTCTTATTTCTTTCTTTACTTTGGCAGCTTTTCCAAAACCGATTTAACAAAATTTTTACAAAAATAAATTTGAATTGGAAGAAGGAAATACAAGGGATAGTTTAGTCTGAAGAGGAGAAAAGACGATAGGAAAGGAAGAGATGATAGTCCCACCACCGTAGGGGACTGAGGATGAGCGCCTTGGGATTTATCTTCAAGCCTCTGATCCTCAGTCCCCTAACCTTAGCCTAGGAAGTTCTATTCTATTCTATTTATGGCGTTTGATATCTCTGTTTATGTTCTATCTGGTTACTTGTATACAGGTTTAGAGGGCCGTGGTAGCTGATGGCAATTGCGACGGTGCGCCGACACTGTTTATGTCTAATTTTATACATTAATCTATTGTCAGTTTTAGGTCTACTTATGTAAGTCTATTGCATGTCAGTTGTTTTATATTGAGACTTAGTTTAGTTCTTCCACACTATGGTCTCTGTCTGGGTGCTGCATATAGGTTTATTGTCTGTGTGGTCCTCTGTTCCTGTACTCTTTGTGGCATTCGTCAGAAATTTTGTCTGTTAGTGCGTTCAGTATGTCCCAAAGTTCAGGTGTTCTGATCGCATCGTATATGTGTTCCTCTGTCTGTAGGTGTTGTATCCCAGGTGTGTTCCTGTGCTGTCTGTATTTCCCGCAGAATAGGATTGTGTGTTCGGGGGTTCCCATACCTCCACACGGACACGTTGATGTGTCTCTAAGACTCACGCGATTTAAGTGCATGGGATAAGGTCCGTGGCCAGTCAAGAAATGCACCATGCCGCGGCTAGGATCGGCATGTTTCATTCTTAATCTTTCCGTTATGTTCGGAAAAAATGTATAGACTCTCCGTCCCTTTTCACTTGTGCCCCATTCCTGTTGCCATGTGTCGATTTTCCATTTTTTGAGGTCCCGCTTATTGTTTAGCGGGGAACCAGTCAATATGTTGACCTGGTCTAGTCTACCCATCTTTAACCAGTATAGAGCGGCCCGATATTTGATTGTGATATCTATCGGGAAGATTCCTAGCACGACACACAGTGCTTCAACTGATGTAGTGCCGAAGGCTCCCGATAGTCGCAGAAGGACGCTTCTCTGCCCTCGCCTAACCGCTGTTCTGTTTGTGGCGAGGTTGAGTCTGTGCGCCCATGTACTGGCCGCAAAGCTTAGCACTGATTCGAAGAGTGCGCAGTGGTAAGTTCGTGTGACTGACAGAGGAAGTCTGTATTGTCCTGAATTAATCCTTGCCAGTTTATGTAGTAATTTTTCTGCCTTGTTTGGTGTTATTCTGATATGTTCATGGAAGTTCAGCTTCTCATCTATGTATACGCCCAAGTAGCGGGTTACCGTCATTCTCTTTATGTTGTTGTTCTGTATTTTAATAGATGGATTGCGTCTGAGTTGCCCTTTGAGCAGTGTGTATGTTGTTTTGTTGCCCGCTATCTTGAGCTTGTTTGTGTTGCACCATTGTGTTATTGTTTGCAGTGTGCCACTCGCCTTCTTCTCTAGCTGGGCTCTTGTATTTGCTGAGATAACCACCAGTAGGTCATCTGCATAGGCGACAGCACCGTCTGTCCTCATATCCTCCTCCAGCAGTTGCAGGAGAGGTTCAAAAATTATGTCCCAGAAGATGGGTCCACAGATCGATCCCTGCGGACATCCCTTGGTAATTTTCCTTATTACCTTCCGGTTGCCCACGCGCCATTCCACTATTCTGTCTCTGCAGTAGTCTAAAAGACTGTTGTATAGGGCTGCGGGTACTTCCATCTGGCGTAACCTCAGAAACAGTGCTGGCCACCACAGGTTGTCAAATGCTCCTGCGATGTCTATCATGATTGCCAAAGAGTATGTTTTATCTGTGTTTTGTGTAATTTCTAAGGCTCTGTTTATTGCATCATCGATGCTTTTCCCTTTCCGAAATCCAAACTGGTGGGGATTCATTCCAAGTAGGGTTCTGTGAGCCTGCAAGCGGTCACACAGTAGCCTCTCTTGGATTTTTGCCATGGTGTTTATGAGGCATATTGGTCTGTAGGATTTCGGATCTGATTGGTCTCTGTCTGATGATTTTCGTATGATGACTGCATTTGAGGTTTTCCAGGTTTTCCAGACTGTCGGTACACGGCCTAGGCTTAAGGCGTCGTTTAGTAGTTCTGTTAAGTATGGGGTGATCTGTGGTGCTAGCCTCTTAAGCACTTCTGCATGGATCGTGTCGGGGCCAGGTGCTTTTTTATTCTTTAGCTCTCTTATCGCCACCGCAACTTCCTCGTGCGCAAAGGGGATACGAGTATCATCTTTCCGATGCACTACTCCTACTTTACTGCATCCCTCGTTCCCTCACATTGACGAATAAGCACAGAAATTGCGTCGCTATGAAATCCTATGGGTTCCATGACTTCTCCTTCTAAATCGAGTAACGTTTCTATGGATACGACAGGATTTTCTTTTGGTATACGAGTATCTCCTTTCCGATGCACTATTAATTCTTTACTGCATCCCTCGCTCCCTCACATTGACGAATTAACACAGAAATTGCGACGCTATGGAATACTATCTGTTTTGTGACTTCTCCTTCTAAATCGAGTAATGTACCTATGGAAACGACAGGATTTTCTTTTGGGATACGACTATCTCCTTTCCGACGCACTGTTCCTTCTTTACTGCATCCCTCGCTCCCTCACATTGACGAATAAACACAGAAATTGCGTCGCTATGAAATACTATGGGTTCTATGACTTCTCCTTCTAAATCGAGTAACGTTTCTATGGAAACGTCAGGATTTTCTATTGGGATACGTGTATCTCCTTTCCGATGCGCTATTCCCTCTGAACTGCATTCCTCGCTCCCTCATATAGGCAAATTAACACAGAAATTGCGTCGCTATGAAATACCATTGGTTCTAAGACATCTCCTTCCACATCTAATAACGTTTCTATGGAAACAACAGGATTTACTTTTACGATACGAGTATCTCCTTTCCGATGCACTATTCCTTCTTTACTGCATCCCTCGCTCCCTCAGATTGACGAATTGACACAGAAATTCCGACGCTATGATATACTATGGGTTCTATGACTTCTCCTTCTATATCGAGTAACGTTTCTATGGAAACGACAGGATTTTCGTTTGGGATACGAGTATCTCCTTTCCGAAGCACTATGCCTTCTTTACTGCATCCCTCGATCCCCCACATTGACGAATTAACACAGATATTGCGTCGCTATGAAATATTATGGGTTCTATGACTTCTCCTTCTAAATCGAGTAACGTTTCAATGGAAACGTCAGGATTTTCTATTGGGATATGTGTATCTCCTTTCCGATGCGCTATGCCCTCTTAACTGCATTCCTCGCTCCCTCACATAGGCAAATTAACACAGAAATTGCGTCGCTATGAAATACCATTGGTTCTATGACTTCTCCTTCAAAATCGAGTAACGTTTCTATGGAAACGACAGGATGTTCTTTTGTGATACGACTATCTCCTTTCCGATGCACTATTCCTTCTTTACTGCATCCCTCGATCCCTCACATTGACGAATTAACACAGAATTTGCGTCGCTATGAAATACTATGGGTTCTATGACTTCTCCTTCTAAATCGAGTGACCTTTCTATGCAAACGACCGGATATATTTTTGGGATACGAGTATCATCTTTCTGATGCACTATTCCTACCTTACTGCATCCCTCGTTCCCTCACATTGACGAATAAGCACAGAAATTGAGTCGCTATGAAATACTATGTGTTCCATGACTTCTCCTTCTAAATCGAGTAACGTTTCTATGGAAACGACAGGATTTCCTTTTATGATACGAGTTCCTCCTTTCCGATGCACTATTAGTTCTTTACTGCATCCGTCGCTCCCTCAGATTGACGAATAAGCAGAGAAATTGCTTCGAAATGAATTACTATGGGTTCTATAACTTCTACTTCTAAATCGAGTAACGTTTCCATGGAAACGACAGGATTTCGCTTCGGGATACAACTATCTCCTTTCCGATGCACTATTCCTTCTTTACTTCATCCCTCGCTCCCTCACATTGACGTATTAACGCAGAAAATGCGTCGCCATGATTTACTTTCGGTTCTATGACTTCTCCTTCTATATCGAGCAACGTTTCTATGGAAACGACAGGATTTTCGTTTGGGATACGAGTATCTCCTTTCCGATGCACTATGCCTTCTTTACTGCATCCCTCGCTCCCTCACATTGACGAATTAACACAGAAATTGCGTCGCTATGAAATATATGGGTTCTATGACTTCTCCTTCTAAATCGAGTAACGTATCTATTGAAACGACAGGATTTTCTTTTGGTATACGAGTATCTCCTTTCCGATGCACTATTCCTTCTTTACTGTATCCCTCGCTCACTCACATTGACGATTTAACACAGAAATGGCGTCGCTATGAAATACTATGGGTTCTATGACTTCTCCTTCTAAATCGAGTAACGCTTCTACGGAAACGATAGGATTTTCTTTTGGGATACGAGTATCTCCTTTCCGATGCACTATTCCTTCTCTACTGCATCCCTGGCTCCCTCACATTGGCGAATTAACACAGAAATTGCGACGCTATGGAATATTAGGTGTTCTATGTCTTCTCCTTCTGTATCGAGTAACGTTTCTATGGAAACGACAGGATTTTCGTTTGAGATACGAGTATCTCCTTTCCGATGCTCTATGCCTTCCTTACTGCACCCCTCGCTCCCTCACATTGACGAATTAACACAGAAATTGCGTCGCTATGTAATACTATGGGTTCTATGATTTCTCCTTCAAAATCGAGTGACGTTTCTATTGAAACGACAGGATTTTCTTTTTGGTTACGACTATCTCCTTTCCGATGCAGTATTCCTTCTTTACTGCATCCCTTGCTCCCTGACATTGACGAATTAACACAGAAATTGCGTTGCTATGAAATACTATGTGGTCTATGACTTCCCCTTCTAAATCGAGTGACGTTTCTATTGAAACGACAGGATTTTTCTTTTGGAATACGAGTATCTCCTTTCCGTTGCACTATTCCTTCATTACTGCATCCCTCGCTCCCTCACATTGACGAATTAACACAGAAATTGCGTCGCTATGATATACTATGTGTTCTATGACTTCTCCTTCTAAATCGAGTAACGTTTCCATGGAAACGACTGGATTTTCTATTGCGATAGGAGTATCTAATTTCCGATGCACTATTCCTTCTTTACTGCATCTCTCGCTCCCTCACACTGACGAATTAACACAGAAATTGCGTCGCTATGAAATACTATGTGTTCTATGACTTCTCCTTCTAAATCGAGTAACGTTTCTATGGTAACGACAGGATTTTCTTTTGGGATACGTCTATCTCCTTTCCGATGCACTATTTCTTCTTTACTGCATCCCTCGCTCCCTCATATTGACTAATTAACACAGAAATTGCGTAGCTATGATATACTATGGGTTCTACGACTTCTCCTTCTAAGTCGATTAACTTTTTAATGGAAACGATAGGATTTTCTCTACGGATACGAGTATCTCCTTTCCGATGCACTATTCCCTCTTTACTGCCTCACTCGCTCCGTCACATTGACGAATTAACACAGAAATTGCGTCGCTACGAAATACTATGTGTTCCATGACTTCTCCTTCTAAATCGAGTAACGTTTCTATGGAAACGACAGGATTTCCTTTTATGATACGAGTACCTCCTTTCCGATGCACTATTAGTTCTTTACTGCATCCCTCGCTCCCTCAGATTGACGAATAAGCAGAGAAACTGCTTTGCCATGAATTACTATGGGTTCTATAACTTCTACTTCTAAATCTAGTAACGTTTCTATGGAAACGACAGGATTTCGTTTCGGGATACAACTATCTCCTTTCCGATGCACTATTCCTTCCTTACTTCATCCCTCGCTCCCTCACATTGACGAATTAACGCAGAAAATGCGTCGCTATGATTAACTTTGGGTTTTATGACTTCTCCTTCTATATCGAGCAACGTTTCTATGGAAACGACAGGATTTTCGTTTGGGATACGAGTATCTCCTTCCCGATGCACTATGCCTTCTTTACTGTATCCCTCGCTCACTCACATTGACGATTTAACACAGAAATGGCGTCGCTATGAAATACTATGGGTTCTATGACTTCTCCTTCTAAATCGAGTAACGCTTCTACGGAAACGATAATATTTTCTTTTGGGATACGTGTATCTCCTTTCCGATGCACTATTCCTTCTTTACTGCATCCCTGGCTCCCTCACATTGACGAATTAACACAGACATTGCGACGCTATGGAATATTATGTGTTCTATGTCTTCTCCTTCTATATCGAGTAACGTTTCTATGGAAACGACAGAATTTTCGTTTGAGATACGAGTATCTCCTTACCGATGCTCTATGCCTTCTTTACTGCATCCCTCGCTCCATCACATTGACGAATTAACACAGATATTGAGTCGCTATGTAATACTATGGGTTCTATGATTTCTCCTTCTAAATCGAGTGACGTTTCTATTGAAACGACAGGATTTTTTTTTTTTTGGTTACGACTATCTCCTTTCCGATGCAGTATTCCTTCTTTACTGCATCCCTTGCTCCCTCACATTGACGAATTAACACAGAAATTGCGTCGCTATGAAATACTATGTGGTCTATGACTTCCCCTTCTAAATCGAGTGACGTTTCTATTGAAACGTCAGGATTTTCATTTGGAATTCGAGTATCTCCTTTCCGTTGCACTATTCCTTCATTACTGCATCCCTCGCTCTCTCACATTGACGAGTTAACACAGAAATTGCGTCGCTATGATATACTATGTGTTCTATGACTTCTCCTTCTAAATCGAGTAACGTTTCTATGGAAACGACTGGATTTTCTTTTGCGATAGGAGTATCTAATTTCCGATGCACTATTCCTTCTTTACTGCATCTCCCGCTCCCTCACATTGACGAATTAACACAGAAATTGCGTCGTTATGAAATACTATGTGTTCTATGACTTCTCCTTCTAAATCGAGTAACGTTTCTATGATAACAACAGGATTTTCCTTTGGGATACGTCTATCTCCTTTCCGATGCACTATTTCTTCTTTACTGCATCCCTCGCTCCCTCATATTGACTAACTAACACAGAAATTGCGTAGCTATGATATACTATGGGTTCTACGACTTCTCCTTCTAAATCGAGTAACGTTTCAATGGAAACGACAGGATTTTCATTTGGGATACGAGTATCTCCTTTCCGATGCACTATTCCCTCTTTACTGCATCTCTCGGTCGTGCACTTTGTCGAATTAACACAGAAATTGCGTCGCTATGAAATACTATGTGTTCCATGACTTCACCTTCTAAATCGCGTAACGTTTCTATGGAAACGACAGGATTTTCTTTTATGATACGAGTACCTACTTTCCGATGCAATATTAGTTCTTTACTGCACCCCTCCCTCCCTCACATTGACCAATAAGCAGAGACATTACGTCGCTATGAAATACTATGGGTTCTATGACTTCTCCTTCTAAATCGAGTAACGTTTCTATGGAAATGACAGGATTTTCTTATGGGAAACGAGTATCTCCTTTCCGATGCACTATTCCTTCTTTACTGCGTCCCTCGCTCCTCACATTGACGAATTAACACAGAAACTGCGTCGCTATGAAATACTATGTGTTCAATGACTTGTCCTGCTAAATCGAGTAACGTTTCTATGGAAACGACAGGATGTTCTTTTGTGATGCGACCCTCTCCTTTCCGATGCACTATTCCTTCTTTACTGCATCCCTCGATCCCTCACATTGACGAATTAACACAGAATTTGCGTCGCTATGAAATACTATGTGTTCTATGACTTCTCCCTCTAAATCGAGTGACGTTTCTATGCAAACGACAGGACATATTTTTGGGATACGAGTATCTCCTTTCCGATGCACTATTCCTACTTTACTGCATCCCTCGTTCCCTCACATGGACGAATAATCACAGATATTGCGTCGCTATGAAATACTATGTGTTCTATAACTTCTCCTTCTAAATCGAGTTACGTTTCCATGGAAACGACTGGATTTTCTTTTGGGATACGAGTAACTCCTTTCCGATACACTATTACTTCTTTACTGCATCTCTCGCTCCCTCACATTGACGAATTAACACAGAAATTGCGTCGCTATAAAAAACTATGTGTTCTATGACTTCTCCCTCTAAATCGAGTGACGTTTCTATGGTGGCGAAAGGATTTTCTTTTGGGATACGAGTATCTCCATTCCGGTGCACTATTCCTTCTTTACTGCAACCCTCGCTACCTCACATTGACGAATTAACACAGAAATGGCGTCGCTATGAAATACTATGGGTTCTATGACTTCTCCATCTAAATCGAGTAACATTTCTATGGATACGACAGGTTTTCTTTTGTGATACGAGTACCTACTTTCCGATGCACTATTCGTTCTTTACTGCATCCCTCGCTCCCTCAGATTGACGAATAAGCAGAGAAATTGCGTCGCCTTGAATTACTATGGGTTCTATAACTTTTCCTTCAAAATCGAGTTACGTTTCTATGGAAACGAAAGGATTTCGTTTCGGGACACAACTATCTCCTTTCCGATGCACTATTCCTTCTTTACTTCATCCCTCGCTCCCTCACATTGACGAATTAACGCAGAAATTGCGTCGCTATGAATTACTTAGGGGTTCAATGACTTCTCTTTCTAAATCGAGTAACGTTTCCATGGATACGACTGGATTTTCTTTTGGGATACGAGTATCTCCTTTCCGATTCACTATTCCTTCTTTACTGCATCTCTCGCTCCCACACATTGACGAATTAACACTGAAATTGCGTCGCTATGAAATACTATGTGTTCTATGACTTCTCCTTCTAAATCGAGTAACGTTTCTATGGAAACGACAGGATTTTCTTTTGGCATACGTGTATCTCCTTTCCGATGCACTATTTCCTCTAACTGCATACCCTCGCTCCCTCACATAGGAAAATTAACACAGATATTCCGTCGCTATGAAATACCATTGGTTCTAAGACATCTCCCTCTAAAACGACTAACGTTTATATGGAAACAACAGGATATTCTTTTGGTATACGAGATTCTCCTTTCCGATGTGCAATTCCTGCTTTACTGCATCCTTGGCTCCCTCACATTGACGAATTAACACAGAAATTGCGACGCTATGGAATACTATGTGTTCTATGACTTCTCCTTCTGTATCGAGTAACGTTTCTATGGAAACGGCAGCATTTTCGTTTGGGATACGAGTATCTCTTTTCCGCTGCACTATGCCTCCTTTACTGCATCCCACGCTCCCGTACATTGACTAATTAACACAGAAATTGCGTCGCTATGAAATATTATGGGTTCTATGACTTCTCCTTCTAAATCGAGAAACGTTGCTATTGAAACGACAGGATTTTCTTTTCGTATACAAGTATCTCCTTTCCGATGCACTATTCCTTCTTTACTGCATCCCTCGCTCCCTCACATTGACGAATTAACACAGAAATGGCGTCGCTATGAAATACTATGGGTTCTATGACTTCTCCTTCTAAATCGAGTTACGATTCTACGGAAACGATAGGATTTTCTTTTGGGATACGATTATCTCCTTTCCGATGCACTATTCCTTCTGTACTGCATCCCTGGCTCCCTCACATTGACGAATTAACGCATAAATTGCAACGCTATGGAATATTAAGTGTTCTATGTCTTTTCCTTCTATATCGAGTAACGTTTGTATGGAATCGACAGGATTTTCGTTTGGGATACGAGTATCTCTTTTCCGCTGCACTATGCCTCCTTTACTGCATCCCACGCTCTCGTACATTGACGAATTAACACAGAAATTGCGTCGCTATGAGATATTATGGGATCTATGACTTCTCCTTCTAAATCAAGAAACGTTTCTATGGAAACGACAGGATTTTCTTTTGGTATACAAGTATCTCCTTTCCGATGCTCTATGCCTTCTTTACTGCACCCCTCGCTCCCTCACATTGACGAATTAACACAGAAATTGCGTCGCTATGTAATACTATGGGTTCTATGACTTCTCCTTCTAAATCGAGTATCGTTTCTATTGAAACGACTGGATTTTCTTTCTGGTTACGGCTATCTCCTTTCCGATGCAGTATTCCTTTCTTACTGCATCCCTCGCTCCCTCACATTGACGAATTAACCCAGAAATTACGTCGCTATGAAATACTATGTGTTCTATGACTTCTCCTGCTAAATCGAGTAACGTTTCTTTGGAAACGACAGGATTTTCTTTTGTTATACGAGTATATCCTTTCCGATGCACTATTCCGTCTTTACTGCATCCCTCGCTCCCTCACATTGACGAATTAACACAGAAATTGCGTCGCAATGATATACTATGTGTACTGTGACTTCTCCTTCTAAATCGAGTAACGTTTCTATGCAAAGGTCGGGTTATTCTTTTGGGATACGAGTATCTCCTTTCCGATGCACTGTTCCTTCTTTACTGCATCCCTCGCACCCTCACATTGACGGATTAACACAGAAATTGCGTCGCTATGAAATACTATGTGTTCTATGACATCTCCTTCTAAATCGAGTAACGTTTCTATGGAAACGACAGGATTTTTTTTTGGTATACGTGTATCTCCTTTCCGATGCACTATTCCTTTTTTATGGCGGCCCTCGCTCCCTCACTTTGACGGGTTAGCACATAAATTGCGTCGCTATGAAATACTATGTGTTCTACGACTTCTCCTTCTAAATCGAGTAACGTTACAATGGAAACGACATGATTTTCTCTTGGGATACGAGTATCTCCTTTCCGATGCACCATTCGTTCTTTACTGCATCTCTCGCTCCCTCACGTTGACGAATTAACACAGAAATTGCGTCGCTATGAAATACTATGTGATCCATGGCATCTCCTTCTAAATCGAGTAACGTTTCTATGGAAATGACAGGATTTTCTTTTATGATACGAGTTCCTCCTTTCCGGTGCACTATTAATTATTTACTGCATCCCTCGCTACCTCAGATTGACGAATAAGCAGAGAAATAGCGTCGCCATGAATTACTATGGGCTCTATAACTTCTCCTTCTAAATCGAGTAACGTTTCTATGGAAACGACAGGATTTCGTTTCGGGATACAACTATCTCCTTTCCGATGCACTATTTCTTCTTTACTTCATCCGTCGCTCCCTCACATTGACGAATTAACGCAGAAATTGCGTCGCTATAAATTACTTTGGGTTCTATGACTTCTCTTTCTATATCGAGTAACGTTTCAATGGAAACGACTGGATTTTCTTTTGCGATTGGAGTATCTACTTTCCGATGCAATATTCCTTCTTTACTGCATCTCTCGCTCCCTCACATTGACGAATTAACACAGAAATTGCGTCGCTATGAAACACTATGTGTTCTATGACTTCTCCTTCTAAATCGAGTAACGTTTCTATGGTAACGACAGGATTTTCTTTTGGGAAACGAGTATCTCCATTCCGATGCAGTATTCCTTCTTTACTACATCCCTCGCTACCTCACATTGACGAATTAACACAGATTTGCGACTCTATGGAATACTATGTGTTCTATGACTTCTCCTTCTAAATCGAGTAACGTTTCTATGGAAACGACAGGATTTTCTTATGGGATACGAGTATCTCCTTTCCGATGCACTATTCCTTCTTTACTGCATCCCTCGCTCCCTCACATTGCCGAATTAACACAGAAATAGCGTCGTTATGAAATACTATGTGTTCCATGACTTCTCCTTCTAAATCGAGTTACGTTCCTATGGAAACGGCAGGATTTTCTTTTATGATACGAGTACCTCCTTTCCGATGCACTATTAGTTCTTTACTGTATCCCTCGCTCCCTCAGATTGACGAAAAAGCAGAGAAATTGCGTCGCCATGAATTACTATGGGTACTATTACTTTTCCTTCTAAATCGAGTAACGTTTCTATGGAAATGACAGGATTTCGTTTCGGGATACAACTATCTCCTTTCCGATGCACTATTCCTTCTTTACTTCATCGCTCGCTCCCTCACATTGTCGAATTAACTCAGAATTAGCGTCGCAATGAATTACTTTGGATTCTATGACTTCTCCTTCTAAATCGAGTAACGTTTCCATTTAAACGACTGGATTTTCATCTGGGATACGAGAATCTCCTTTCCGATGGACTATTCAGTCTTTACTGCATCACTTGCTCCCTCACATTGACGAATTAACACAGAAATTGCGTCGCTATGAAATACTATGTGTTCTATGCCTTCCCCTTCTAAATCGAGTAACGTTTCTTTGGTAACGTCAGGATTTTCTTTTGGGATTCGATTATTTCCATTCCGATGCACTATTCCTTCTTTACTGCATCCCTCGCTACCTCACATTGACGAATTAACACAGAAATGGCGTCACTATGATATACTATGGGTTCTATGACTTCTCCTTATACATCGAGTAACGTTTCTATGGAAACGACAGGATTTTCTTTTGGTATACGAGTATCTCCTTTCCGATGCACTATTCCTTCTTTACTGCATCCCTCGCTCCCTCACATTGACGAATTAACACAGAAATTGCGTCGCTACGAATTACTATGGGTTCCATGTCTTCTCCTTCCAAATCGAGTAACGATACTATGGAAACGACAGGATTTTCTTTTGGGATAAGAGTATCTCCTTTCCTGTGCACTATTACTTCTTCACTGCATCCCTGGCTCCCTCACATTGACGATTTAACACAGATTTGCGATTCTATGGAATACTATGTGTATTATGACTTCTCCTTCTAAATCGAGTAACGTTTCTATGGAAACGACAGGATTTTCTTATGGGATACGAGTATCTCCTTTCCGATGCACTATTCCTTCTTTACTGCATCCCTCGCTCCCTCACATAGACGAATTAACACAGAACCTGCGTCGCTATGAAATACTATGGGTTCAATGACTTCTCCTTCTAAATCGAGTAACGTTTCTATGCAAACGACCGGACATATTTTTGGGATACGAGTATCTCCTTTCCGATGCACTATTCCTACTTTACTGCATCAATCGTTCCCTCACATTGACGAATAATCACAGAAATTGCGTCGCTATGAAATACTATGTGTTCCATGACTTCTCCTTCTAATACGAGTAACTGTTCTATGGTAACGACAGGATTTTCTTTTATGATACGAGTACCTCCTTTCCGATGCACTATTAGTTCTTTACTGCATCCCTCGCTCCCTCAGATTGACGAATAAGCAGAGAAATTGCGTCGACATGAATTACTATGGGATCTATAACTTCTCCTTCTAAATCGAGAAACGTTTCTATGGAAACGACAGGATTTCGTTTCGGGATACAACTATCTCCTTTCCGATGCACTATTCCTTCTTTACTTCATTCCTCGCTCCCTCACACTGATGAATTAACGCGGAAATTGGGTCGCTATGAATTACTTTGGTTTCTGTGACTTCTCCTTCTAAATCGAGAAACGTTCCCATGGAAACGACTGGATTTTCTTTTGGGATACGAGTATCTCCTTTCCGATTCACTATTCCTTCTTTACTGCATCTCTCGCTCCCTCACATTGACGAATTAACACAGAAATTGCGTCGCTATGAAAAACTATGTGTTCTATGACTTCTCCCTCTAAATCGAGTGACGTTTCTATGGTAACGACAGGATTTTCTTTTGGGATACGAGTATCCCCATTCCGGTGCACTATTCCTTCTTTACTGCAACCTTCGCTACCTCACATTGACGAATTAACACAGAAATGGCGTCGCTGTGAAATACTATGGGTTCTATGACTTCTCCTTCTAAATCGAGTAACGTTTCTATGGAAACGACAGGATTTTCTTTTGGGATACGTGTATCTCCTTTCCGATGCACTATTCCCTCTTAACTGCATCCCTCGCTCCCTCACATAGGCAAATAAACACAGAAATTGCGTCACTATGAAATTCCATTGGTTCTAAGACATCTCCTTCTAAATCGAGTAACGTTTCTATGGAAACAACAGGATTTTCTTTTACGATACGAGTATCTCCTTTCCGATGAACTATTCCTCCTTTACTTCATCCCTCGCTCCCTCACATTGACGAATTAACGCAGAAATTGCGTCGCTATGAAATACTATGTGTTCTACGACTTCTCCTTCAAAATCGAGTAACGTTTCTATGGAAACGACAGGATTTTTTTTTTGGTATACGAGTATCTCCTTTCCGATGCACTATTCCTTCTTTACTGCGTCCCTCGCCCCCTCACTATGACGAATTAACACAGAAATTTCGTCGCTATGAAATACTATGTGTTCTACGACTTCTCCTTCTAAATCGAGTAACTTTTCAATGGAAACGACCGGATTTTCTTTTGGGATACGTGTATCTCCGTTCCGATGCACTATTCCTTCTTTACTGCATCTCTCGCTCCCTCACATTGACGAATTAACACTGAAATTGCGTCGCTATGAAATACTATGTGTTCCATGACTTCTCCTTCTAAATCGAGTAACGTTTCTATGGAAACGACAGGATTTTCTTTTGGGATACGTGTATCTCCTTTCCGATGCGCTATTCCCTCTAACTGCATCCCTCGCTCCCTCACATAGGCAAATTAACACAGAAATTCCGTCGCTATGAAATACCATTGGTTCTAAGACATCTCCTTCTAAATCGAGTAACGTTTATATGGAAACAACCGGATATTCTTTTGGGATACGAGATTCTCCTTTCCGATGCACTATTCCTTCTTTACTGTGTCCCTCGCTTCCTCACTTTGACGAATTAACACAGAAATTGCGTCGCTATGAAATATTATGGGTTCTATGACTTCTCCTTCTAAATCGAGTAACGTTTCTATGGAAACGACAGGATTTCGTTTCGGGATACAACTATCTCCTTTCCGATGCACTATTCCTTCTTTACTTCATTCCTCGCTCCCTCACATTGACGAATTAACGCAGAAATTGGGTCGCTATGAATTTCTTTGGGTTCTATGACTTCTCCTTCTAAATCGAGTAACGTTTCCATGGAAACGACTGGATTTTCTTTTGGGATACGAGTATCTCCTTTCCGATACACTATTCCTTCTTTACTGCATCTCTCGCTTCCTCACATTGAAGAATTAACACAGAAATTGCGTCGCTATGAAAAACTATGTGTTCTATGACTTCTCCCCTTAAATCGAGTGACGTTTCTATGGTAACGAAAGGATTTTCTTTTGGGATACGAGTATCCACATTCCGGTGCACTATTCCTTCTTTACTGCAACCTTCGCTACCTCACATTGACGAATTAACACAGAAATGGCGTCGCTATGAAATACTATGGGTTCTATGACTTCTCCTTCTAAATCGAGTAACGTTTCTATGGAAACGACAGGATTTTCTTTTGGGATACGTGTATCTCCTTTCCGATGCAATATTCCCACTTAACTGCATACCTCGCTCCCTCACATAGGCAAATTAACACAGAAATTGCGTCGCTATGACATTCCATTGGTTCTAAAACATCTCCTTCTAAATCGAGTAACGTTTCTATGGAAACAACAGGATTTTCTTTTACGATACGAGTATCTCCTTTCCGATGAACTATTCCTTCTTTACTTCATCCCTCGCTCCCTCACATTGACGATTTAACGCAGAAATTGCGTCGCTGTGAAATACTATGTGTTGTACGACTTCTCCTTCAAAATCGATTAACGTTTCTATGGAAACGACAGGATTTTGATTTTGGTATACGAGTATCTCCTTTCCGATGCACTATTCCTTCTTTACTGCGTCCCTCGCCCCCTCACTATGACGAATTAACACAGAAATTTCGTCGCTATGAAACACTATGTGTTCTACGACTTCTCCTTCTAAATCGAGTTACTTTTCAATGGAAACGACAGGATTATTATTTGGGATATGAGTATCTCCCTTCCGATGCACTATTCCCTCTTTACTGCATCACTTGCTCCCTCACATTGACGAATTAACACAGAAATTGCGTCGCTATGTAATACTATGGGTTCTATGACTTCTCCTTCCAAATCGAGTATCTTTTCTATTGTAACGATGGATTTTCTTTTTGGTTACGACTATCTCCTTTCCGATGCAGTATTCCTTCCTTACTGCATCCCTCGCTCCCTCATATTGACGAATTAACACAGAAATTACGTCGCTATGAAATACTATGTGTTCTATGACTTCTCCTTCTAAATCGAGTAACGTTTCTATGGAAACGACAGGATTTTCTTTTGGTATACGAGTATCTCCTTTCCGTTGTACTATTCCCTCTTTACTGCATCCCTCGCTCCCTCACATTGACGAATTAACACAGAAATTGCGTCGCTATGATATACCATGTGTACTGTGACTTCTCCTTCTAAATGGAGTAACGTTTCTATGCAAAGGTCAGGTTATTCTTTTGGGATACGAGTATCTCCTTTCCGTTGCACTGTTCCTTCTTTACTGCATCCCTCGCACCCTCACACTGACGGATTAACACAGAAATTGCGTCGCTATGAAATACTATGTGTTCTATGACTTCTCCTTCTAAATCGAGTAACGTTTCTATGGAAACGACAGTATTTTCTTTTGCTATACGAGTATCTCCTTTCCGATGCACTATTCCTTCTTTATGGCGTCCCTCGCTCCCTCACTTTGAAGAATTAACACAGAAATTGCGTCGCTATGAAATACTATGTATTCTACGACTTCTCCTTCTAAATCGAGTAACGTTACAATGGAAACGACATGATTTTCTCTTGGGATACGAGTATTTCCTTTCCGATGCACCATTCCTTCCTTACTGCATCTCTCGCTCCCTCACATTGACGAATTAACACAGAAATTGCGTCGCTATGAAATACTACGTGTTCTATGACTTCTCCTTCTAAATCGAATAACGTTTCTATGGTAACGACAGTATTTTCTTTCGGGAAACGAGTATCTCCATTCCGATGCAGTATTCCTTCTTTACTACATCCCTCGCTACCTCACATTGACGAAGTAACACAGAAATGGCGTCGCTATGAAATACTATATGTTATATAACTTCTCCTTCTAAATCGAGTAACGTTTCTATGGAAACGACAGGATTTTCTTTTGGTATACGAGTATCTCCTTTCCGATGCACTATTCCTTCTTTACTATGTCCCTCGCTTCCTCCCTTTGACGAATTAACACAGAAATTGCGTCGCTATGAAATACCATGTGTTCTACGACTTCTCCTTCTAAATCGAGTAACGTTTCAATGGAAAAGACAGGATTTTCTTTTGGGATATGAGTATCTCCTTTCCGATGCACTATTCCTTCTTTACTGCATCCCTCGCTCCCTCACATTGACGAATTAACACAGAAATTGCGTCGCTATGAAATACTACGGGATCCATGACTTCTCCTTCTAAATCGAGTAACGTTTCTATGGAAACGACAGGATTTTCTTTTGTGATACGAGTATCTCCTTTCCGATGTACTATTCCATCTTTACTGCATCCCTGGCTCCCTCACATTGACGAATTAACACAGATTTGCGACTCTATGGAATACTATGTGTTCTATGACTTCTCCTTCTAAATCGAGTAACGTTTCTATGGAAACGACATGATTTTCTTATGGCATACGAGTATCTCCTTTCCGATGCACTATTCCTTCTTTACTGCATCCCCCGCTCCATCACATTCCCGAATTAACACAGAAATTGCGTCCCTATAAAATACTATGCGTTCTATGACTTCTCCTTCAAAATCGAGTAACGTTTCTATGAAAACGACAGGATGTTGTTTTGTGATACGACTATCTCATTTCCGATGCACTATTCCTTCTCTACTGCATCCCTCGATCGCTCACATTGACGAATTAACGCAGAAATTGCGTCGCTATAAATTACTTTGGGTTCTATGACTTCTCCTTCTAAATCGAGTAACGTTTCAATGGAAACGACTGGATTTTCTTTTGCGATAGGAGTATCTCCTTTCCGATGCAATATTCCTTCTTTACTGCATCTCTCGCTCCCTCACATTGACGAATTAACACAGAAATTGCGTCGCTATGAAATACTATGTGTTCTATGACTTCTCCTTCTAAATCGAGTAACGTTTCTATGGAAACGACAGGATTTTCATTTGGGATACTTCTATCTCCTTTCCGATGCACTATTCCTTCTTAATTGCATCCCTCGCTCCCTCACATTGACGAGTTAACACAGAAATAGCGTCGCTATGAAATACTATGGGTTCTATGACTTCTCCTTCTAAATCGAGTAACTTTTCTATGGAATCGACAGGATTTTCTTTTGGGATAAGAGTATCTCCTTTCCGATGCACTATTCCTTCTTCACTGCATCCCTCGTTCCCTCACATTGACGAATAAGCACAGACATTGAGTCGCTATGAAATACTATGGGTTCTATGACTTCTCCTTCTAAATCGAGTGACGTTTCTTTTGAAACGAAAGGATTTTCTTTTTGGTTACGACTATCTCCTTTCCTATGCAGTATTCCTTCTTTACTGCATCCCTCGCTCCCTCACATTGACGGATTAACGCAGAAATTGCGTCGCTATGAATTACTTTGGGTTCTATGACTTCTCGTTTTAAATCGAGTAACGTTTCCATTTAAACGACGGGATTTTCTTTTGGGATACGAGAATCTCCTTTCCGATGCACTATTCCTTCTTTACTGCATCTCTTGCTCCCTCACATTGACGAATTAACACAGAAATTGCGTCGCTATGAAATACTATGGGTTCTATGACTTCTCCTTCTACATCGAGTAACGTTTCTATGGAAACGACAGGATTTTCTTTTGGTATACGAGTATCTCCTTTCCGATGCACTATTCCTTCTTTACTGCATCCCTCGCTTCCTCACATTGACGAATTAACACAGAATTTGCGTCGCTACGAATTACTATGGGTTCCATGTCTTCTCCTTCTAAATCGAGTAACGTTTCTATGGAAACGAAAGGATTTTCTTTTGGTATACGAGTATCTCCTTTCCGTTGCACTATTCCGTCATTACGGCATCCCTCGCTCCCTCACATTGACGCATTAACACAGAAATTGCGTCGCTATGATATACTATGTGTACTGTGACTTCTCCTTCTAAATCTTGTAACGTTTCTATGGAAACGACAGGATTTTCTTATGGGATACGAGTATCTCCTTTCCGATGCACTATTCCTTCTTTACTGCATCCCTCGCTCCCTCACATTGACGAAATAACACAGAAACTGCGTCGCTATGAAATACTATGGGTTCAATGACTTCTCCTTCTAAATCGAGTAACGTTTCTATGGAAACGACAGGATTTTCTTTTGGTATACGAGTATCTCCTTTCCGTTGCACTATTCCGTCATTACTGCATCCCTCGCTCCCTCACATTCACGAATTAACACAGAAATTGCGTCGCTATGATATACTATGTGTACTGTGACTTCTCCTTCTTAATCGAGTAACGTTTCTATGCAAACGTCAGTTTATTCTTTTGGGATACGAGTATCTCCTTTCCGATGCACTGTTCCTTCTTTACTGCATCCCTCGCACCCTCACATTGACGGATTAACGCAGAAATTACGTCGCCATGAAATACTATGTGTTCTATGACTTCTCCTTCTAAATCGAGTAACGTTTCTATGGAAACGACAGGATTTTCTTTTGGTATACGAGTATCTCCTTTCCGATGTACTATTCCATCTTTACTGCATCCCTGGCTCCCTCACATTGCCGAATTAACACAGAAATTGCGTCGCTATGAAATACTATGCGTTCTATGACTTCTCCTTCAAAATCGAGTAACGTTTCTATGGAAACGACAGGATGTTGTTTTGTGATACGACTATCTCCTTTCCGATGCACTATTCCTTCTCTACTGCATCCCTCGATCCCTCACATTGACGAATTAACGCAGAAATTGCGTCGCTACAAATTGCTTTGGGTTCTATGACTTCTCCTTCTAAATCGAGTAACGTTTCAATGGAAACTACTGGATTTTCTTTTGGGATAGGAGTATCTCCTTTCCGATTCAATATTCCTTCTTTACTGCATCTCTCGCTCCCTCACATTGACGAATTAACACAGAAATTGCGTCGCTATGAAATACTATGTGTTCTATGACTTCTCCTTCTAAATCGAGTAACGTTTCAATGGAAACGACAGGATTTTCTTTTGGGATACGAGTATCTCCTTTCCGATGCACTATTTCTTCTTTACTGCATCCCTCGCTCCCTCACATTGGCGAAGTAACACAGAAATTGCGACGCTATGGATTACTATCTGTTCTGTGACTTCTCCTTCTTAATCGAGTAACGTTTCTATGGAAACGACAGGATTTTCTTTTATGATACGAGTGCCTCCTTTCCGATGCAGTATTCCTTCTTTACTGCATCCCTCGCTACCTCACATTGACGAATTAACACAGAAATTGCGTCAATACGAAATACTATGGGTTCTATGACTTCACCTTCTAAATCGAGTAACGTTCCTATGGAAACGACAGGATTTTCTTTTATGATACGAGTACCTCCTTTCCGATGCACTATTAGTTCTTTACTGCATCCCCCGCTCCCTCAGATTGACGAAAAAGCTTAGAAACTGCGTCGCCATGAATTACTATGGGTTCTATAACTTTTCCTTCTAAATCGAGTAACGTTTCTATGGAAATGACAGGTTTTCGTTTCGGGATACAACTATCTCCTTTCCGATGCACTATTCCTTCTTTACTTCATCGCTCGCTCCCTCACGTTGACGAATTAACGCAGAAATTGCGTCGCTATGAATTACTTTGGATTCTATAACTTCTCGTTCTAAATCGAGTAACGTTTCTATTTAAACGACTGGATTTTCTTTTGGGATACGAGAATCTCCTTTCCGATGCACTATTCCTTCTTCACTGCATCTCTCGCTCCCTCACATTGACGAATTAACACAGAAATTGCGTCGCTATGAAAAACTATGTGTTCTATGACTTCTCCCCTTAAATCGAGTGACGTTTCTATGGTAACGACAGGATTTTCTTTTGGGATACGAGTATCCCCATTCCGGTGCACTATTCCTTCTTTACTGCAACCTTCGCTACCTCACATTGACGAATTAACACAGAAATTGCGTCGCTATGAAATTCCATTGGTTCTAAGACATCTCCTTCTAAATCGAGTAACGTTTCTGTGGAAACAACAGGATTTTCTTTTACGATACGAGTATCTCCTTTCCGATGAACTATTCCTTCGTTACTTCATCCTTTCGTTCCCCCACATTGACGAATTAACACAGAAATGGCGTCGCTATGAAATACTATTTGTTCTACGACTTCTCCTTCTAAATCGAGTAACTTTTCAATGGAAACGACAGGATTTTCTTTTGGGATATGAGTATCTCCCTTCCGATGCACTATTATCTCTTTACTGCATCCCTCGCTCCCTCAGATTGACGAATAAGGAGAGAAATTGCGTCGCCATGAATTACTATGGGTTCTATAACTTTTCCTTCAAAATCGAGTAACGTTTCAATGGAACGATAGAATTTCGTTTCGGGATACAACTATCTCCTTTCCGATGCACCATTCCTTCTTTACTTCATCCCTCGCTCCCTCACATTGACGAATTAACGCAGAAATTGCGTCGCTATGAATTACTTAGGGGTTCAATGACTTCTCCTTCTTAATCGAGTAACGTTTCCATGGATACGACTTGATTTTCTTTTGGGATACGAGTATCTCCTTTCCGATGCACTATTCCTTCTTTACTGCAACCTTCGCTACCTCACATTGACGAATATACACAGAAATGGCGTCGCTATGAAATACTATGGGTTCTATGACTTCTCCTTCTAAGCCGAGTAACGTTTCCATGGAAACGACAGGATTTTCGTTTGGGATACGAGTATCTCTTTTCCGCTGCACTATGCCTCCTTTACTGCATCCCACGCTCCCTCACATTGACGAATTAACACAGAAATTGCGTCGCTATGAAATATTATGGGTTCTATGACTTCTCCTTCTAAATCGAGAAACGTTTCTATTGAAACGACAGGATTTTCTTTTGGTATACAAGTATCTCCTTTCCGATGCACTATTCCATCTTTACTGCAACACTCGCTCCCTCACATTGACGAATTAACACAGAAACGGCGTCGCTGTGAAATACTATGGGTTCTATGACTTCTCCTTCTAAATCGAGTTACGTTTCTACGGAAACGATAGGGTTTTCTTTTTGGATACGATTATCTCGTTTCCGATGCACTATTCCTTCTTTACTGCATCCCTGGCTCCCTCACATTGACGAACTAACACATAAATTGCGACGCTATGGAATATTATGTGTTCTATGACTTTTCCTTCTATATCGAGTAACGTTTCTATGGAAACGACAGGATTTTCGTTTGGGATACGAGTATCTCCTTTCCGATGCTCTATGCCTTCTTTACTGCATCCCTCGCTCCCTCACATTGACGAATTAACACAGAAATTTCGTCGCTATGTAATACTATGGGTTCTATGACTTCTACTTCTAAATCGAGTATCGTTTCTATTGAAACGACTGGGTTTTCTTTTTGGTTACGACTATCTCCTTTCCGATGCACTATTCCTTCTTTACTTCATCCCTCGCTCCCTCACATTGACGAATTAACGCAGAAATTGCGTCGCTATAAATTACTTTGGGTTCTATGTCTTCTCCTTCTAAATCGAGTAACGTTTCTATGGAAACGACATGATTTTCTTATGGGATACGAGTATCTCCTTTCCGATGTACTATTCCATCTTTACTGCATCCCTGGCTCCCTCACATTGACGAATTAACACAGATTTGCGACTCTATGGAATACTACGTGTTCTATGACAACTCCTTCTAAATCGAGTAACGTTTCTATGGAAACGACATGATTTTCTTATGGGATACGAGTATCTCCTTTCCGATGCACTATTCCTTCTTTACTGCATCCCCCGCTCCCTCACATTCCCGAATTAACACAGATATTGCGTCCCTATGAAATACTATGCGTTCTATGACTTCTCCTTCAAAATCGAGTAACGTTTCTATGAAAACGACAGGATTTTCTTTTGTGATACGAGTATCTCCTTTCCGATGTACTATTCCATCGTTACTGCATCCCTGGCTCCCTCACATTGACGAATTAACACAGATTTGCGACTCTATGGAATACTATGTGTTCTATGACAACTCCTTCTAAATCGAGTAACGTTTCTATGGAAACGACATGATTTTCTTATGGGATACGAGTATCTCCTTTCCGATGCACTATTCCTTCTCTACTGCATCCCTCGATCCCTCACATTGACCAATTAACGCAGAAATTGCGTCGCTATAAATTACTTTGGGTTCTATGACTTCTCCTTCTAAATCGAGTGACGTTTCTTTTGAAACGAAAGGATTTTCTTTTTGGTTACGACTATCTCCTTTCCGATGCAGTATTCCTTCTTTACTGCATCCCTCGCTCCCTGTCATTGACGAATTAACACAGAAATTGCGTCGTTATGAAATACTATGTGGTCTATGACTTCCCCTTCTAAATCGAGTAGCGTTTCCATTGAAACGACAGGATTTTCTTTTATGATACGAGTACCTCCTTTCCGATGCACTATGCCTTCTTTACTGCATCCCTCGCTCCCTCACATTGACGATTTAACACAGAAATTACGTCGCTATGAAATACTATGGGTTCTATGACTTCTCCTTCTAAATCGAGTGACGTTTCTATTGAAACGACAGGATTTTTTTTTTTGGTTATGACTATCTCCTTTCCGATGCAGTATTCCTTCTTTACTGCATCCCTCGCTCCCTCACATTGACGAATTAACAAAGAAATTGCGTCGCTATGAAATACTATGTGGTCTATGACCTCCCCTTCTAAATCGAGTAACGTTTCTATTGAAACGACAGGATTTTCTAATGGTATACGTGTATCTCCTTTCCGTTGCAGTATTCCTTCTCTACTGCATCCCTCGCTCCCTCACATTGACGAATTAACACAGAAATTGCGTCGCTATGATATACTATGTGTTCTATGACTTCTCCTTCTAAATCGAGTAACGTTTCCGTGGAAACGACAGGGTTTTCTTTTGGTATACGAGTATCTCGTTTCCGATGCACTATTCCTTCTTTACTGCGTCCCTCGCGCCATCACTTTGACGAAGTAACACAGAAATTGCGTCGCTATGAAATACTATGTGTTCTACGACTTCTCCTTCTAAATCGAGTAACGTTTCAATGGAAACAACAGGATTTTCTTTTGGGATACGAGTATCTCCTTTCCGATGCACTATTTCCTCTATACTGCATCACTCGCTCCCTCACATTGACGAATTAACACAGAAATTGCGTCGCTATGAAATACTATGTATTTCATCACTTCTCCTTCTAAATCGAGTAACGTTTCAATGGAAACGACAGGATTTTCTTTTATGATACGAGTACCTCCTTTCCGATGCACTATTCCCTCTTTACTGCATCCCTCGCTCCCTCAGATTGACGAATAAGCAGAGAAATTGCGTCGCCATGATTTACTATGGGTTCTATAACTTCTCCTTCTAAATCGAGTAACGTTTCTATGGAAACGCCAGGATATTGTTTCGGGATACAACTGTCTCCTTTCCGATGCACTATTCCTTCTTTACTGCATCTCTCGCTCCCTCACATTGACGAATTAACACTGAAATTGCGTCGCTATGAAATACTATGTGTTCTATGACTTCTCCTTCTAAATGGAGTAACGTTTCTATGGTAACGACAGGATTCTCTTTTTGGATACGAGTATCTCCATTCCGATGCAGTATTCCGTCTTTACTGCATCCCTCGCTACCTCACATTGACGAATTAACACAGAAATGGCGTCAATACGAAATACTATGGGTTCTATGACTTCTCCTTCTAAATCGAGTAACGTTCCTATGGAAACGACAGGTTTTTCTTTTATGATACGAGTACCTCCTTTCCGATGTCCTATTAGTTCTTTACTGCATCCCTCGCTCCCTCAGATTGAGGAAAAAGCAGAGAAATTGCGTCGCCATGAATTACTATGGGTTCTATAACTTTTCCTTCTAAATCCAGTAACGTTTCTATGGAAATGACAGCATTTCGTTTCGGGATACAACTATCTCCTTTCCGATGCACTATTCCTTCTTTACCTCAACGCTCGCTCCCTCACATTGACGAATTAACACTGAAATTGCGTCGCTATGAAATACTATGTGTTCTATGACTTCTCCTTCTAAATCGAGTAACGTTTCTATGGTAACGACAGGATTTTCTTTTTGGATACGAGTATCTCCATTCCGATGCACTATTCCTTCTTTACTGCATCCCTCGCTACCTCACATTGACGAATTAACACAGAAATGGCGTCGCTATGAAATACTATGGGTTCTATGACTTCTTCTTCTACATCGAGTAACGTTTCTATGGAAACGACAGGATTTTCTTTTGGTATACGAGTATCTCCATTCCGATGCACTATTCCTTCTTTACTGCATCCCTCGCTCCCTCACATTGACGAATTAACACAGAAATTGCGTTGCTACGAATTACTATGGGTTCCATGTCTTCTCCTTCTAAATCGAGTAACGTTTCTATGGAAACGAAAGGTTTTTCTTTTGGGATACGAGTATCTTCTTTCCTATGCACTATTACTTCTTCACTGCATCCCTGGCTCCCTCACATTGACGATTCAACACAGATTTGCGATTCTATGGAATACTATGTGTACTATGAGTTCTCCTTCTAAATCGAGTAACGTTTCTATGGAAACGACAGGATTTTCTTATGGGATACGAGTATCTCCTTTCCGATGCGCTATTCCTTCTTTACTGCATCCCTCGCTTCCTTACATTGACGAAATAACACAGAAACTGCGTCGCTATGAAATACTATGGGTTCAATGACATCTCCTTCTAAATCGAGTACCGTTTCTATGGAAACGACAGGATTTTCTTTTGGTATACGAGTATCTCCTTTCCCTTGCACTATTCCGTCATTACTAAATCCCTCGCTCCCTCACATTGACGAATTAACACAGAAATTGCGTCGCTATGATATACTATGTGTACTGTGACTTCTCCTTCTAAATCGAGTAACGTTTCTATGCAAAGGTCAGTTTATTCTTTTGGGATACGAGTATCGCCTTTCCGATGCACTGTTCCTTCTTTACTGCATCCCTCGCACCCTCACATTGACGGATTAACACAGAAATTGCGTCGCTATGAAATACTATGTGTTCTATTACTTCTCCTTCTAAATCGAGTAACGTTTCTATGGTAACGACAGGATTTTCTTTTGGTATACGAGTATCTCCTTTCCGATGTACTATTCCTTCTTTATGGCGTCCCGCGCTCCCTCACTTTGACGAATTAACACAGAAATTGCGTCGCTATGAAATACTATGTGTTCTACGACTTCTCCTTCTAAATCGAGTAACGTTACAATGGAAACGACATGATTTTCTCTTGGGATACGAGTATTTCCTTTCCGATGCACCATTCCTTCTTTACTGCATCTCTCGCTCCCTCACATTGACGAATTAACACAGAAAGTGCGTCGCTATGAAATACTATGTGTTCTATGACTTCTCCTTCTAAATCGAGTAACGTTTCTATGGTAACGACAGGATTATCTTTTGGGAAACGAGTATCCCCATTCCGATGCAGTATTCCTTCTTTACTACATCCCTCGCTACCTCACATTGACGAATTAACACAGAAATGGCGTCGCTATGAAATACTATATGTTATATGACTTCTCCTTCTAAATCGAGTAACGTTTCTATGGAAACGTCAGGATTTTCTTTTGGTATACGAGTATCTCCTTTCCGATGCACTATTCCTTCTTTACTGTGTCCCTCGCTTCCTCACTTTGACTATTTAACACTGAAATTGCGTCGCTATGAAATACTATGTGTTCTATGACTTCTCCTTCTAAATGGAGTAACGTTTCTATGGTAACGACAGGATTATCTTTTTGGATACGAGTATCTCCATTCCGATGCAGTATTCCGTCTTTACTGCATCCCTCGCTACCTCACATTGACGAATTAACACAGAAATGGCGTCAATACCAAATACTATGGGTTCTATGACTTCTTCTTCTAAATCGAGTAACGTTCCTATGGAAACGACAGGTTTTTCTTTTATGATACGAGTACCTCCTTTCCGATGTCCTATTAGTTCTTTACTGCATCCCTCGCTCCCTCAGATTGAGGAAAAAGCAGAGAAATTGCGTCGCCATGAATTACTATGGGTTCTATAACTTTTCCTTCTAAATCCAGTAACGTTTCTATGGAAATGACAGCATTTCGTTTCGGGATACAACTATCTCCTTTCCGATGCACTATTCCTTCTTTACCTCAACGCTCGCTCCCTCAAATTGACGAATTAACACTGAAATTGCGCCGCTATGAAATACTATGTGTTCTATGACTTCTCCTTCTAAATCGAGTAACGTTTCTATGGTAACGACAGGATTTTCTTTTTGGATACGAGTATCTCCATTCCGATGCACTATTCCTTCTTTACTGCATCCCTCGCTACCTCACATTGACGAATTAACACAGAAATGGCGTCGCTATGAAATACTATGGGTTCTATGACTTCTTCTTCTACATCGAGTAACGTTTCTATGGAAACGACAGGATTTTGTTTTGGTATACGAGTATCTCCATTCCGATGCACTATTCCTTCTTTACTGCATCCCTCGCTCCCTCACATTGACGAATTAACACAGAAATTGCGTCGCTACGAATTACTATGGGTTCCATGTCTTCTCCTTCTAAATCGAGTAACGTTTCTATGGAAACGAAAGGTTTTTCTTTTGGGATACGAGTATCTACTTTCCTATGCACTATTACTTCTTCACTGCATCCCTGGCTCCCTCACATTGACGAATTAACACAGAAATTGCGTCGCTATGAAATACTATGTGTTCAATGACATCTCCTTCTAAATCGAGTAACGTTTCTATGGAAACGAAAGGATTTTCTTTTATGATACGAGTACCTCCTTTCCGATGCACTATTAATTCTTTACTGCATCCCTCGCTCCCTCAGATTGACGAATAAGCAGAGAAATAGCGTCGCCATGAATTACTATGAGTTCTATACCTTCTCCTTCTAAATCGAATAACGTTTCTATGGAAACGACAGGATTTCTTTTCGGGATACAACTATCTCCTTTCCGATGAACTATTCCTTCTTTACTTCATCCCTCGCTCCCTCACATTGACGAATTAACGCGGAAATTGCGTCGCTATAAATTACTTTGGGTTCTATGACTTCTCCTTTTAAATCGAGTAACGTTTCAATGGAAACGACTGGATTTTCTTTTGCGATAGGAGTATCTCCTTTGCGATGCAATATTCCTTCTTTACTGCATCTCTCGCTCCCTCACATTGACGAATTAACACAGAAAGTGCGTCGCTATGAAATACTATGTGTTCTATGACTTCTCCTTCTAAATCGAGTAACGTTTCTATGGTAACGACAGGATTATCTTTTGGGAAACGAGTATCCCCATTCCGATGCAGTATTCCTTCTTTTCTACATCCCTCGCTACCTCACATTGACGAATTAACACAGAAATGGCGTCGCTATGAAATACTATATGTTATATGACTTCTCCTTCTAAATCGAGTAACGTTTCTATGGAAACGTCAGGATTTTCTTTTGGTATACGAGTATCTCCTTTCCGATGCACTATTCCTTCTTTACTATGTCCCTCGCTTCCTCACTTTGACTATTTAACACAGAAATTGCGTCGCTATGAAATACTATGGGTTCTATGACTTCTCCTTCCAAATCGAGTAACGTTTCTATTGAAACGACAGGATTTTCTTTTGGGTTATGACTATCTCCTTTCCGATGCAGTATTCCTTCTTTACTGCATCCCTCGCTCCCTCACACTGACGAATTAACACAGAAATTGCGTCGATATGAAATACTATGTGGTCTATGACTTCCCCTTCTAAATCGAGTAACGTTTCTATTGAAACGACAGGATTTTCTTATGGTATACGAGTATCTCCTTTCCGTTGCACTATTCTTTCTTTACTGCATCCCTCGCTCCCTCACATTGACGAATTAACACAGAAATTGCGTCGCTATGATATACTATGTGTTCTATGACTTCTCCTTCTAAATCGAGTAACGTTACCTTGGAAACGAAAGGGTTTTCTTTTGGTATACGAGTATCTCCTTTCCGATACACTATTCCTTCTTTACTTCATCGCTCGCTCCCTCACATTGACAAATTAACGCAGAAATTGCGTCGCTATGAATTACTTTGGGTTCTATGACTTCTCGTTCTAAATCGAGTAACGTTTCCATTTAAACGACTGGATTTTCTTTTGGTATACGAGAATCTCCTTTCCGATGCACTATTCCTTCTTTACTGCATCTCTTGCTCCCTCACATTGACGAATTAACACAGAAATCGCGTCGCTATGAAATACTATGTGTTCCATGCCATCTCCTTTTACATCGAGTAACGTTTCTATGGAAACGACAGGATTTTCTTTTATGTTACGAGTACCTCCTTTCCGATGCACTATTAATTCTTTACTGCATCCCTCGCTCCCTCAGATTGACGAATAAGCAGAGAAATAGCGTCGCCATGAATTACTATGTGTTCTATAACATCTCCTTCTAAATCGAGTAACGTTTCTATGGAAACGACAGGATTATCTTTTGGGAAACGAGTATCTCCTTTCCGTTGCACTATTCCGTCATTACTAAATCCCTCGCTCCCTCACATTGACGAATTAACACTGAAATTGCGTCGCTATGATATACTATGTGTTCTACGACTTCTCCTTCTAAATCGAGTAACGTTACAATGGAAACGACATGATTTTCTCTTGGGATACGAGTATTTCCTTTCCGATGCACCATTCCTTCTTTACTGCATCTCTCGCTCCCTCACATTGACGAATTAACACAGAAATTGCGTCGCTAAGAAATACTATGTGTTCAATGACATCTCCTTCTAAATCGAGTAACGTTTCTATGGAAACGAAAGGATTTTCTTTTATGATACGAGTACCTCCTTTCCGATGCACTATTAATTCTTTACTGCATCCCTCGCTCCCTCAGATTGACGAATAAGCAGAGAAATAGCGTCGCCATGAATTACTATGAGTTCTATACCTTCTCCTTCTAAATCGAATAACGTTTCTATGGAAACGACAGGATTTCTTTTCGGGATACAACTATCTCCTTTCCGATGAACTATTCCTTCTTTACTTCATCCCTCGCTCCCTCACATTGACGAATTAACGCGGAAATTGCGTCGCTATAAATTACTTTGGGTTCTATGACTTCTCCTTTTAAATCGAGTAACGTTTCAATGGAAACGACTGGATTTTCTTTTGCGATAGGAGTATCTCCTTTGCGATGCAATATTCCTTCTTTACTGCATCTCTCGCTCCCTCACATTGACGAATTAACACAGAAAGTGCGTCGCTATGAAATACTATGTGTTCTATGACTTCTCCTTCTAAATCGAGTAACGTTTCTATGGTAACGACAGGATTATCTTTTGGGAAACGAGTATCCCCATTCCGATGCAGTATTCCTTCTTTTCTACATCCCTCGCTACCTCACATTGACGAATTAACACAGAAATGGCGTCGCTATGAAATACTATATGTTATATGACTTCTCCTTCTAAATCGAGTAACGTTTCTATGGAAACGTCAGGATTTTCTTTTGGTATACGAGTATCTCCTTTCCGATGCACTATTCCTTCTTTACTATGTCCCTCGCTTCCTCACTTTGACTATTTAACACAGAAATTGCGTCGCTATGAAATACTATGGGTTCTATGACTTCTCCTTCTAAATCGAGTAACGTTTCTATTGAAACGACAGGATTTTCTTTTGGGTTATGACTATCTCCTTTCCGATGCAGTATTCCTTCTTTACTGCATCCCTCGCTCCCTCACACTGACGAATTAACACAGAAATTGCGTCGATATGAAATACTATGTGGTCTATGACTTCCCCTTCTAAATCGAGTAACGTTTCTATTGAAACGACAGGATTTTCTTATGGTATACGAGTATCTCCTTTCCGTTGCACTATTCCTTCTTTACTGCATCCCTCGCTCCCTCACATTGACGAATTAACACAGAAATTGCGTCGCTATGATATACTATGTGTTCTATGACTTCTCCTTCTAAATCGAGTAACGTTACCTTGGAAACGAAAGGGTTTTCTTTTGGTATACGAGTATCTCCTTTCCGATACACTATTCCTTCTTTACTTCATCGCTCGCTCCCTCACATTGACAAATTAACGCAGAAATTGCGTCGCTATGAATTACTTTGGGTTCTATGACTTCTCGTTCTAAATCGAGTAACGTTTCCATTTAAACGACTGGATTTTCTTTTGGTATACGAGAATCTCCTTTCCGATGCACTATTCCTTCTTTACTGCATCTCTTGCTCCCTCACATTGACGAATTAACACAGAAATCGCGTCGCTATGAAATACTATGTGTTCCATGCCATCTCCTTTTACATCGAGTAACGTTTCTATGGAAACGACAGGATTTTCTTTTATGTTACGAGTACCTCCTTTCCGATGCACTATTAATTCTTTACTGCATCCCTCG
This sequence comes from Schistocerca piceifrons, assembly GCF_021461385.2. Taxonomy (NCBI): domain Eukaryota; kingdom Metazoa; phylum Arthropoda; class Insecta; order Orthoptera; family Acrididae; genus Schistocerca; species Schistocerca piceifrons. Next base: position 97,169 of record NW_025728230.1, read on the forward strand.
CTCCCTCAGATTGACGAATAAGCAGAGAAATAGCGTCGCCATGAATTACTATGTGTTCTATAACATCTCCTTCTAAATCGAGTAACGTTTCTATGGAAACGACAGGATGTTCTTTTGTGATGCGACTCTCTCCTTTCCGATGCACTATTCCTTCTTTACTGCGTCCCTCGCTCCCTCACTTTGACGAATTAACACAGAAATTGCGTCGCTATGAAATACTCTGTGTTCTACGACTTCTCCTTCAAAATCGAGTAACTTTTCAATGGAAACGACAGGATTTTCTTTTGGGATACGTGTATCTCCTTCCCGATGCACTATTCTCTCTAACTGCATCCCTCGCTCCCTCACATAGGAAAATTAACACAGAAATTCCGTCGCTATGAAATACCATTGGTTCTAAGACATCTCCTTCAAAATAGAGGAACGTTCATATGGAAACAACAGGATTTTCTATTACGATACGAGTATCTCCTTTCCGATGCACTATTCCTTCTTTACTGCATCCCTCGGTCCCTCAGACTGACGAATTAACACAGAAATTGCGTCGCTTTGAAATACTATGGGATCTATGACTTCACCTTCTAAATTGAGTAACGTATCTATGGATACGACAGGATATTCTTTTGGGATACGAGTTTATCCTTTCCGATGCGCAATTCCTGCTTTACTGCATCCCTGGCTCCCTCACATTGACAAATTAACACAGAAATTGCGACGCTATGGAATACTACGTGTTCTATGACTTCTCCTTCTAAATCGAGAAACGTTTCTGTTGAAACGACAGGATTTTCTTTTGGTATACAGGTATCTCCTTTCCGATGCTCTATGCCTTCTTTACTGTATCCCTCGCTCCCTCACATTGACGAATTAACACAGAAATTGCGTCGCCATGTAATACTATGGGTTCTATGACTTCTCCTTCGAAATCGAGTATCGTTTCTATTAAAACGAGAGGCTTTTCTTTTTGGTTACGACTATCTCCTTTCCGATGCAGTATTCCTTCCTTACTGCATCCTTCGCTCCCTCACATTGACGAATTAACACAGAAATTACGTCGCTATGAAATACTATGTTTTCCATGACTTCTCCTTCTAAATCGAGTAACGTTTCTATGGAAAGGACAGGATATTCTTTTATGATACGAGTACCTCCTTTCCGATGCACTATTAGTTCTTTACTGCGTCCCTCGCTCCGGCAGATTGACGAATAAGCAGAGAAATTGCGTCGCCATGAATTACTATGGGTTCTATAACTTTTCCTTGTATATCGAGTAACGTTTCTATGGAAACGACAGGATTTTCTTTTGGGATACGAGAATCTCCTTTCCGATGCACTATTCCTTCTTCACTGCATCTCTTGCTCCCTCACATTGACGAATTAACACAGAAATTGCGTCGCTATGAAATACTATGTGTTCTATGACTTCTCCTTCTAAATCGAGTAACGTTTCTATGGTAACGACAGGATTTTCTTTTGGGATACGAGTATCTCCATTCCGATATACTATTCCTTCTTTACTGCATCCCTCGCTACCTCACATCGACGAATTAACACAGAAATGGCGTCGCTATGAAATACTATGGGTTCTATGATTTCTCCTTCTACATCGAGTAACGCTTCTATGGAAACGACAGGATTTTCTTTTGGTATACGAGTATCTCCTTTCCGATGCACTAGTCCTTCTTTACTGCATCCCTCGCTCCCTCACATTGACGAATTAACACAGAAATTGGGTCGCTACGAATTACTAAGTGTTCCATGTCTTCTCCTTCTAAATCGAGTAACGTTTCTATGGAAACGACAGGATTTTCTTTTGGGATACGAGTATCTTCTTTCCTATGCACTATTACTTCTTCACTGCATCCCTGGCTCCCTCACATAACGATTTAACACAGATTTGCGATTGTATGGAATACTATGTGTACTATGACTTCTCCTTCTGAATCGAGTAACATATCTATGGAAACGAAAGGATTTTCTTATGGGATACGAGTATCTCCTTTCCGATGCACTATTCCTTCTTTACTGCATCCCTCGCTCCCTCACATTGACGAAATAACACAGAAACTGCGTCGCTATGAAATACTATGGGTTCAATGACTTCTCCTTCTAAATCGAGTAACGTTTCTATGGAAACGACAGGATTTTCTTTTGGTATACGAGTATCTCCTTTCCGTTGCACTATTCCAGCTTTACTGCATCTCTCGCTCCCTCACATTGACGAATTAACACAGATTATGCGTCGCATGAAATACTATGTGTTCCATGACATCTCCTTCTAAATCGAGTTACGTTTCTATGGAAACGACAGGATTTTCTTTTATGATACGAGTACCTCCTTTCCGATGCACTATTAATTCTTTACTGCATCCCTCGCTCCCTCAGATTGACGAATAAGCAGAGAAATAGCGTCGCCATGCATTACTATGTGTTCTATAACTTCTCCTTCTAAATCGAGTAACGTTTCTATGGAAACGACAGGATGTTCTTTTGTGATGCGAATCTCTCCTTTCCGATGCACTATTCCTTCTTTACTGCGTCCCTCGCTCCCTCACTTTGACGAATTAACACAGAAATTGCGTCGCTATGAAATACTATGTGTTCTACGACTTCTCCTTCAAAATCGAGTAACTTTTCAATGGAAACGACAGGATTTTCTTTTGGGATACGTGTATCTCCTTTCCGATGCACTATTCCCTCTAACTGCATCCCTCGCTCCCTCACATAGGAAAATTAACACAGAAATTCCGTCGCTATGAAATACCATTGGTTCTAAGACATCTCCATCTAAATCGTGTAACGTTTATATGGAAACAACAGGATTTTCTATTACGATACGAGTATCTCCTTTCCGATGCACTATTCCTTCTTTACGGCATCCCTCGATCCCTCAGACTGACGAATTTACACAGAAATTGCGTCGCTATGAAATACTATGGGTTCTATGACTTCTCCTTCTAAATTGAGTAACGTATCTATGGATACGACAGGATTTTCTTTTGGGATACGATTATCTCCTTTCCGATGCACTATTCCTTCTTTACTGCATCCCTGGCTCCCTCACATTGACGAATTAACACATACATTGTGAAGCTATGGAATATTATGTGTTTTATGACTTTTCCTTCTATATCGAGTAACGTTTCTATGGAAACGACAGGATTTTCGTTTGGGATACGAGTATCTCCTTTCCGATGCTCTATGCCTTCTTTACTGCATCCCTCGCTCCCTCACATTGACGAATTAACGCAGAAATTGCGTCGCCATGAATTACTATGGGTTCCATAACTTTTCCTTGTATATCGAGTAACGTTTCTATGGAAACGACAGGATTTCTTTTCGGGATACAACTATCTCCTTTCCGATGCACTATTCCTTCTTTACTTCATCCCTCGCTCCTTCACATTGACGGATTAACGCAGAAATTGGGTCGCTATGAATTTTTTTGGGTTCTATGAGTTCGCCCCCGAAATCGAGTAACGTTTCCATGGAAACGACTGGGTTTTCTTTTGGGATACGAGTATCTCCTTTCCGATGCACCATTCCTTCTTTACTGCATCTCTCGCACCCTCACATCGACGAATTAACACAGAGATTGCGTCGCTATGAAATACTATGTGTTCTATGACTTCTCCTTCTAAATCGAGTAACGTTTCTATGGTAACGACAGGATTTTCTTTTGGGATACGAGTAACTCCTTTCCGATGCACTATTTCTTCTTCACTGCATCCCTGCCTCCCTCACATTGACGAATTAACACAGATTTGTGATTCTATGAAATACTGTGTGTTCTATGACTTCTCCTTCTAAATCGAGTAACGTTTCTATGGAAACGACAGGATTTTTTTATGGGATACGGGTATCTCCTTTCCGATGCACTATTCCTACTTTACTGCATCCTTCGCTCCCTCACACTGAAGAATTAACATTGAAATTGCGTCGCTATGAAATACCATGGGTTCAATGACTTCTCCTTCTAAATCGAGTAACGTTTCTATGGAAACGACAGGATGTTCTTTTGTGATACAACTGTCTCCTTTCCGATCCACTATTCCTTCTTTATTTCATCCCTCGCTCCCTCACATTGACGAATTAAGGCAGAAATTGCGTCGCTATGAATTTTTTTGGGTTCTATGAGTTCTCCCTCTAAATCGAGTAACGTTTCCATGGAAACGACTGGATTTTCTTTGGGATACGAGTATCTCCTTTCCGATGCACCATTCCTTCTTTACTGCATCTCTCGCTCCCTCACATCGAAGAATTAACACAGAGATTGCGTCGCTATGAAATACTATGTGTTCTATGACATCTCCTTCTAAATCGAGTAACGTTTCAACGGTAACGACAGGATTTTCTTTTGGGATACGAGTATCTCCATTCCGATGCACTATTCCTTCTTTTCTGCATCCCTCGCTACCTCACATTGACGAATTAACACAGAAATTGCGCCGCTATGAAATACTATGGGTTCTATGACTTATTCTTCTAAATCGAGTAACGTTTCTGTGGAAACGACAGGATTCTCTTATAAGATACGAGTATCACCTTTCCGATGCACTATTCCTTTTTTCTGCATCCCTCGCTCCCTCACACTGAAGAATTAACGCAGAAATTGCGTCGCTATGAAATACCATGGGATCAATGACTTCTTCTTCTAAATCGAGTAACGTTTCTATGGAAACGACAGGATGTTATTTTGTGAAACGACTATCTCCTTCCCGATGCACTATTCCTTCTTTACTGCATCCCTCGCTCCCTCACATTGACGATTTAACATAGAAATTGCGCCGTTATGAAATACTATGGGTTATATGACTTCTTCTTCTAAATCGAGTAACGTTTCTATGGAAACGACTGGATTTTCTTTTGGGATACGAGTATCTCCTTTCCGATGCACCATTCCTTCTTTACTGCATCTCTCGCTCCCTCACATTGACGAATTAACACAGAAATTGCGTCGCTATGAAATACTATGTGTTCTATGACTTCTCCTTCTCAACCGAGTAACGTTTCTATGGAAACGACAGGATTTTCTTTTGGTATACGAGTATCTCCTTTCCGATGCACTATTCCTTCTTTACTGCATCCCTCGCCCCCTCACAATGACGAATTAACACAGAAATTGCGTCGCTATGAATTACTATGCGTTCCACGTCTTCTCCTTCTAAATCCAGTTCCGTTTCTATAGAAACGACATGATATTCTTTTGGGATACGAGTATCTCCTTTCCGATGTACTATTCCTTCTTTACTGCATCCCTCGCTCCATCACACTGAAGAATTAACACAGAAATTGCGTCGCTATGAATTACTATGGGTTCAATGACTTCTCCTTCTAAATCGAATTACGTTTCTATGGAAACGACAGGATGTTCTTTTGTGATACGACTATATCCTTTCCGATGCACTATTCCTTCTTTACAGCATCCCTCGATCCCTCACATTGACGAATTAACACAGAAATTGCATCGCTATGAAATACTATGTGTTTCATGACTTCTCCTTCTAAATCGAGTAACATTTCTATGGAAACGACAGGATTTTCTTTTATGATACGAGTACCTCCTTTACGATACACTATTAGTCCATTACTGCATCCCTCGCTCCCTCAGATTGACGAATAAGCAGAGAAATTGCGTCGCCATGAATTACTATGGGTTCTACATCGTCTCCTTCTAAATCGAGTAACGTTTCTATGGAAACGACGGGATTTCGTTTTGGGATTCAACTATCTCCTTTGCGATGCACTATTCCTTCTTTACTTCATCCCTCGCTCCCTCACATTGAGGAATTAACGTATAAATTGCGTTGCTATGAATTACTTTGGGCTCTATGACTTCTCCATCTAAATCGAGTAACGTTACCATGGAAACGACTGGATTTTCTTTTGGGATACGAGTATCTCCTTTCCGATGCACTATTCCTTCTTTACTGCATCTCTCGCTCCCCCACATTGACGAATTAACACAGAAATTGCGTCGCTATGAAAAACTGTGTGTTCTATGACTTCTCCTTCTAAATCGAGTAACGTTTCTATGGTAACGAAAGGATCTTCTTTTGGAATACGAGTATCTCCATTCCGATGCACTATTCCTTCTTTTCTGCATCCCTCGCTACCTCACATTGACGAATTAACACAGAAATTGCGCCGCTATGAAATACTATGGGTTCTATGACTTCTTCTTCTAAATCGAGTAACGTTTCTATGGACACGACAGGATTTTCTTATGGGATACGAGTATCTCCTTTCCGATGCACTATTCCTTTTTTCTGCATCCCTCGCTCCCTCACACTGAAGAATTAACGCAGAAATTGCGTCGCTATGAAATACCATGGGATCAATGACTTCTCCTTCTAAATCGAGTAACGTTTCTATGGAAACGACTGGATGTTCTTTTGTGATACGAGTATCTCCTTCCCGATGCACTATTCATTCTTTACTGCATCCCTCGCTCCCTCACATTGACGATTCAACATAGAAATTGCGCCGTTATGAAATACTAATGGTTCTATGACTTCTTCTTCTAAATCGAGTAACGTTTCTATGGAAACGACTGGATTTTCTTTTGGGATACGAGTATCTCCTTTCCGATGCACCATTCCTTCTTTACTGCATCTCTCGCTCCCTCACATCGAAGAATTAACACAGAGATTGCGTCGCTATGAAATACTATGTGTTCTATGACTTCTCCTTCTAAATCGAGTAACGTTTCTATGGTAACGACAGGATTTTCTTTTGGGATACGAGTATCTCCTTTCCGATGCACCATTCCTTCTTTACTGCATCTCTCGCTCCCTCACATTGACGAATTAACACAGAAATTGCGTCGCTATGAAATACTATGTGTTCTATGACCTTTCCTTCTCAACCGAGTAACGTTTCTATGGAAACGAGAGGATTTTCTTTTGGTATACGAGTATCTCCTTTCCGATGCACTATTCCTTCTTTACTGCATCCCTCGCCCCCTCACAATGACGAATTAACACAGAAATTGCGTCGCTATGAATTACTATGGGTTCCACGTCTTCTCCTTCTAAATCGAGTGACGTTTCTATACAAACGACAGGCTATATTTTTGGGATACGTGAATCCCCTTTCCGATGCACTATTCCTACTTTACTGCATCCCTCGTTCCCTCACATTGACGAATAAACACAGAAATTGCGTCGCTATGATATCCTATGGGTTCTATTACTTCTCCTTCTAAATCGAGTAACGTTTCTATGGAAACGAGAGGTTTTTCATTTGGTATACAAGTATCTCCATTCCGATGCACTATTCCTTCTTTACTGCGTCCCTCGCTCCCTCACTTTGACGAATTAACACAGAAATTGCGTCGCTATGAAATACTATGTGTTCTACGACTTCTCCTTCTAAATCGAGTAACGTTTCAATGGAAACGACAGGATTTTCTTTTGAGATACGAGTATCTCCTTCCGATGCACTATTCCCTCATTACTGCATCACACGCTCCCTCACATTGACGAATTAACACAGTAATTGCATCGCTATGAAATACTGTGTGTTCCATGACTTCTCCTTCTAAATCGAGTAACGTTTCTATGGAAACGACAGGATTTTCTTTTATGATACGAGTACCTCCTTTACGATGCACTATTAGTTCTTTACTGCATCCCTCGCTCCCTCAGATTGACGAATAAGCAGAGAAATTGCGTCGCCATGAATTACTATGGGTTCTACATATTCTCCTTGTAAATCGAGTAACGTTTCAATGGAAACGACTGGATTTTCTTTTGGGATACGAGTATCTCCATTCCGATGCACTATTCCTTCTTTACTGCATCCATCGCTACCTCACATTGACGAATTAACGCAGAAATTGCGTCGCTATGAATTTTTTTGGGTTCTATGAGTTCTCCTTCTGAATCGAGTAACGTTTCAATGGAAACGACTGGATTTTTTTTCCGATAGGAGTATCTCCTTTCCGGTGCACTATTCCTTCTTTACTGCATCTCTCGCTCCCTCACATTGACGAATTAACACTGAAATTGCATCGCTATGAAATACAATGTGTTCTATGACTTCTCCTTCTAAATGGAGTAACGTTTCTATGGTAACGACAGGATTCTCTTTTTGTATACGAGTATCTCCATTCCGATGCAGTATTCCTTCTTTACTGCATCCCTCGCTACCTCACATTGACGAATTAACACAGAAATGGCGTCAATACGAAATACTATGGGTTCTATGACTTCTCCTTCTAAATCGAGTAACGTTCCTATGGAAACGACAGGTTTTTCTTTTATGATACGAGTACCTCCTTTCCGATGTACTATTAGTTCTTTACTGCATCCCTCGCTCCCTCAGATTGACGAAAAAGCAGAGAAATTGCGTCGCCATGAATTACTATGGGTTCTATAACTTTTCCTTCTAAATCCAGTAACGTTTCTATGGAAATGACAGCATTTCGTTTCGGGATACAACTATCTCCTTTCCGATGCACTATTCCTTCTTTACCTCAACACTCGCTACCTCACATTGACGAATGAACACTGAAATTGCGTCGCTATGAAATACTATGTGTTCTATGACTTCTCCTTCTAAATCGAGTAACGTTTCTATGGTAACGACAGGATTTTCTTTTTGGATACGAGTATCTCCATTCCGATGCACTATTCCTTCTTTACTGCATCCCTCGCTACCTCACATTGACGAATTAACACAGAAATGGCGTCGCTATGAAATACTATGGGTTCTATGACTTCTCCTTCTACATCGAGTAACGTTTCTATGGAAACGACAGGATTTTCTTTTGGTATACGAGTATCTCCATTCCGATGCACTATTCCTTCTTTACTGCATCCCTCGCTCCCTCACATTGACGAATTAACACAGAAATTGCGTCGCTACGAATTACTATGGGTTCCATGTCTTCTCCTTCTAAATCGAGTAACGTTTCTATGGAAACGAAAGGATTTTCTTTTGGTATACGAGTATCTCCTTTCCGTTGCACTATTCCGTCATTACTGCATCCCTCGCTCCCTCACATTGACGAATTAACACAGAAATTGCGTCGCTATGATATACTATGTGTACTGTGACTTCTCCTTCTAAATCGAGTAACGTTTCTATGGAAACGAAAGGATTTTCTTTTATGATACGAGTACATCCTTTCCGATGCACTATTAATACTTTACTGCATGCCTCGCTCCCTCAGATTGACGAACAAGCAGAGAAATAGCGTCGCCATGACTTACTATGAGTTCTGTAACTTCTCCTTCTAAATCGAGTAACGTTTCTATGGAAACGACAGGATTTCGTTTCGGGATACAACTATCTCCTTTCCGATGCACTATTCCTTCTTTACTTCATCCCTCGCTCCCTCACATTGACGAATTAACGCGGAAAATGCGTCGCTATAAATTACTTTGGGTTCTATGACTTCTCCTCCTAGACCGAGTAACGTTTCAATGGTAACGACAGGATTTTCTTTTGGTATAAGCGTATATTCTTTCCGATGCACTATTACTTCTTTACTGCATCCCTCGCTTCCCTCACATTGGCGTAGTAACACAGAAATTGCGACGCTATGGATTACTATCTGTTCTGTGACTTCTCCTTCTACATCGAGTAACGTTTCTATGGAAACGACAGGACTTTCTTTTGGGACACGAGTATCTCCTTTCCGATGCACTATTCCTTCTTCACTGCATCCCTCGTTCCCTCACATTGAAGAATAAGCACAGAAATTGAGTCGCTATGAAATACTATGTGTTCTATGACTTCTCCTTCTAAATCAAGTAACGTTTCTATGGTAACGACAGGATTTTCTTTTTGGATACGAGTATCTCCATTCCGATGCAGTATTCCTTCTTTACTGCATCCCTCGCTACCTCACATTGACGAATTAACACAGAAATTGCGTCAATACGAAATACTATGGGTTCTATGACTTCTCCTTCTAAATCGAGTAACGTTCCTATGGAAATGACAGGATTTTCTATTATGATACGAGTACCTCCTTTCCGATGCACTATTAGTTCTTTACTGCATCCCTCGCTCCCTCAGATTGACGAAAAAGCTTAGAAATTGCGTCGCCATGAATTACTATGGGTTCTATAACTTTTACTTCTAAATCGAGTAACGTTTCTATGGAAATGACAGGATTTCGTTTCGGGATACAACTATCTCCTTTCCGATGCACTATTCCTTCTTTACTTCATCGCTCGCTCCCTCACATTGACGAATTAACGCAGAAATTGCGTCGCTATGAATTACTTTGGGTTCTATGACTTCTCGTTCTAAATCGAGTGACGTTTCCATTTAAACGACTGGATTTTCTTTTGGGATACGAGAATCTCCTTTCCGATGCACTATTCCTTCTTCACTGCATCTCTTGCTCCCTCACATTGACGAATTAACACAGAAATTGCGTCGCTATGAAATACTATGTGTTCTATGACTTCTCCTTCTAAATCGAGTAACCTTTCTATGGTAACGACAGGATTTTCTTTTTGGATACGAGTATCTCCTTTCCGATGCACTATTCCTTCTTTACTGCATCCCTCGCTCCCTCACATTGACGAATTAACACAGAAATCGCGACGCTATGGAATACTACCTGTTCTGTGATTTCTCCTTCTAAATCGAGTAACGTTTCTATGGAAACGACAGGATTTTCTTTTGGGATACGAGTATCTCCTTTCCGATGCACTATTCCTTCTTTACTGCATATCTCGCTCCCACACATTGACGAATTAACAATGAAAATGCGTCGCTATGAAATACTATGGGTTCTATGACTCCTCCTTCTAAAACGAGTAACGTTTCTATGGAAACGACAGGATTTTCTTTGGGATACGAGTGTGTCCTTTCCGTTGCACTATTCCTTCTTTACTGCATCCCTCGTTCCCTCACATTGACGAATAAGCACAGAAATTGCGTCGCTATGAAATACTATGGGTTCTAAGACTTCTCCTTCTAAATCGAGTAATGTTCCTATGGAAACGACAGGATTTTCTTTTGGGATACGACTATCTCCTTTCCGACGCACTATTCCTTCTTTATTGCATCCCTCACTCCCTCACATTGACGAATTAACACAGAAATTGCGTCGCAATGAAATACTATGAGTTCTATGACTTCTCCTTCTAAAATGAGTAACGTTTCTATGGAAACGATAGGATTTTCTTTTGGTATAGGAGTATCTCCTTTCCCAAGCACTATTCCTTCTTTACCGCATCCCTCGCTCCCTCACATTGACGAATTAACACAGAAATTGCGTCGCTATGAAATACTATGTGTTCTATGACTTCTCCTTCTAAATCGAGTAACGTTTCTATGGAGACGTCAGGATTTTCTATTGGGATACATGTATCTCCTTTCCGATGCGCTATTCCCTCTTAACTGCATCCCTCGCTCCATCACATTGACGAATAAGCAGAGAAATTGTGTCGCTATGAAATACTATGGGTTCTGACTTCTCCTTCTAAATCGAGTAACGTTTCTATGGAAACGACAGGATTTTCTTTTGGGATACGAGTATCTCCTTTCCGATGCACTATTCCTTCTTTACTGCATCCCTGGCTTCCTAACATTGACGAATAAACACAGATTTGCGACTCTATGGAATACTATGTGGTCTATGACTTCTCCTTCTAAATCGAGTAACGTTTCTATGGAAACGACAGGATTTTCTTATGGGATACGAGTATCTCCTTTCCGATGCACTATTCCTTCTTTACTGCATCCCTCGATCCCTCACATTGACGAATTAACACAGAATTTGCGTCGCTATGAAATACTATGGGTTCTATGACTTCTCATTCTAAATCGAATGACCTTTCTATGCAAACGACAGGATATCTTTTTGTGATTTTTTTTTTTTTTTCACTTGCCGCCCTGATTTTACGACCCACCTCCTAAGTGCTTAAGGTGGGTCTATTTTGACCACTTGGCCGCTACGACCGGTGTGCGGACACTGATGTAGTTGATGAAACTCACACCAGATCCCGCATCCGGTCGCACCGTTGCCCGTGTCCCGCCACGTGTAGGCGGGTCTGTGCTTTTTTTTTTTTTTTTCTTATTTCTTTCTTTACTTTGGCAGCTTTCCCAAAACCGATTTAACAAAATTTTTACAAAAATAAATTTGAATTGGAAGAAGGAAATACAAGGGATAGTTTAGTCTGAAGAGGAGAAAAGACGATAGGAAAGGAAGAGATGATAGTCCCACCACCGTAGGGGACTGAGGATGAGCGCCTTGGGATTTATCTTCAAGCCTCTGATCCTCAGTCCCCTAACCTTAGCCTAGGAAGTTCTATTCTATTCTATTTATGGCGTTTGATATCTCTGTTTATGTTCTATCTGGTTACTTGTATACAGGTTTAGAGGGCCGTGGTAGCTGATGGCAATTGCGACGGTGCGCCGACACTGTTTATGTCTAATTTTATACATTAATCTATTGTCAGTTTTAGGTCTACTTATGTAAGTCTATTGCATGTCAGTTGTTTTATATTGAGACTTAGTTTAGTTCTTCCACACTATGGTCTCTGTCTGGGTGCTGCATATAGGTTTATTGTCTGTGTGGTCCTCTGTTCCTGTACTCTTTGTGGCATTCGTCAGAAATTTTGTCTGTTAGTGCGTTCAGTATGTCCCAAAGTTCAGGTGTTCTGATCGCATCGTATATGTGTTCCTCTTTCTGTAGGTGTTGTATCCCAGGTGTGTTCCTGTGCTGTCTGTATTTCCCGCAGAATAGGATTGTGTGTTCGGGGGTTCCCATACCTCCACACGGACACGTTGATGTGTCTCTAAGACTCACGCGATTTAAGTGCATGGGATAAGGTCCGTGGCCAGTCAAGAAATGCACCATGCCGCGGCTAGGATCGGCATGTTTCATTCTTAATCTTTCCGTTATGTTCGGAAAAAATGTATAGACTCTCCGTCCCTTTTCACTTGTGCCCCATTCCTGTTGCCATGTGTCGATTTTCCATTTTTTGAGGTCCCGCTTATTGTTTAGCGGGGAACCAGTCAATATGTTGACCTGGTCTAGTCTACCCATCTTTAACCAGTATAGAGCGGCCCGATATTTGATTGTGATATCTATCGGGAAGATTCCTAGCACGACACACAGTGCTTCAACTGATGTAGTGCCGAAGGCTCCCGATAGTCGCAGAAGGACGCTTCTCTGCCCTCGCCTAACCGCTGTTCTGTTTGTGGCGAGGTTGAGTCTGTGCGCCCATGTACTGGCCGCAAAGCTTAGCACTGATTCGAAGAGTGCGCAGTGGTAAGTTCGTGTGACTGACAGAGGAAGTCTGTATTGTCCTGAATTAATCCTTGCCAGTTTATGTAGTAATTTTTCTGCCTTGTTTGGTGTTATTCTGATATGTTCATGGAAGTTCAGCTTCTCATCTATGTATACGCCCAAGTAGCGGGTTACCGTCATTCTCTTTATGTTGTTGTTCTGTATTTTAATAGATGGATTGCGTCTGAGTTGCCCTTTGAGCAGTGTGTATGTTGTTTTGTTGCCCGCTATCTTGAGCTTGTTTGTGTTGCACCATTGTGTTATTGTTTGCAGTGTGCCACTCGCCTTCTTCTCTAGCTGGGCTCTTGTATTTGCTGAGATAACCACCAGTAGGTCATCTGCATAGGCGACAGCACCGTCTGTCCTCATATCCTCCTCCAGCAGTTGCAGGAGAGGTTCAAAAATTATGTCCCAGAAGATGGGTCCACAGATCGATCCCTGCGGACATCCCTTGGTAATTTTCCTTATTACCTTCCGGTTGCCCACGCGCCATTCCACTATTCTGTCTCTGCAGTAGTCTAAAAGACTGTTGTATAGGGCTGCGGGTACTTCCATCTGGCGTAACCTCAGAAACAGTGCTGGCCACCACAGGTTGTCAAATGCTCCTGCGATGTCTATCATGATTGCCAAAGAGTATGTTTTATCTGTGTTTTGTGTAATTTCTAAGGCTCTGTTTATTGCATCATCGATGCTTTTCCCTTTCCGAAATCCAAACTGGTGGGGATTCATTCCAAGTAGGGTTCTGTGAGCCTGCAAGCGGTCACACAGTAGCCTCTCTTGGATTTTTGCCATGGTGTTTATGAGGCATATTGGTCTGTAGGATTTCGGATCTGATTGGTCTCTGTCTGATGATTTTCGTATGATGACTGCATTTGAGGTTTTCCAGGTTTTCCAGACTGTCGGTACACGGCCTAGGCTTAAGGCGTCGTTTAGTAGTTCTGTTAAGTATGGGGTGATCTGTGGTGCTAGCCTCTTAAGCACTTCTGCATGGATCGTGTCGGGGCCAGGTGCTTTTTTATTCTTTAGCTCTCTTATCGCCACCGCAACTTCCTCGTGCGCAAAGGGGATACGAGTATCATCTTTCCGATGCACTACTCCTACTTTACTGCATCCCTCGTTCCCTCACATTGACGAATAAGCACAGAAATTGCGTCGCTATGAAATCCTATGGGTTCCATGACTTCTCCTTCTAAATCGAGTAACGTTTCTATGGATACGACAGGATTTTCTTTTGGTATACGAGTATCTCCTTTCCGATGCACTATTAATTCTTTACTGCATCCCTCGCTCCCTCACATTGACGAATTAACACAGAAATTGCGACGCTATGGAATACTATCTGTTTTGTGACTTCTCCTTCTAAATCGAGTAATGTACCTATGGAAACGACAGGATTTTCTTTTGGGATACGACTATCTCCTTTCCGACGCACTGTTCCTTCTTTACTGCATCCCTCGCTCCCTCACATTGACGAATAAACACAGAAATTGCGTCGCTATGAAATACTATGGGTTCTATGACTTCTCCTTCTAAATCGAGTAACGTTTCTATGGAAACGTCAGGATTTTCTATTGGGATACGTGTATCTCCTTTCCGATGCGCTATTCCCTCTGAACTGCATTCCTCGCTCCCTCATATAGGCAAATTAACACAGAAATTGCGTCGCTATGAAATACCATTGGTTCTAAGACATCTCCTTCCACATCTAATAACGTTTCTATGGAAACAACAGGATTTACTTTTACGATACGAGTATCTCCTTTCCGATGCACTATTCCTTCTTTACTGCATCCCTCGCTCCCTCAGATTGACGAATTGACACAGAAATTCCGACGCTATGATATACTATGGGTTCTATGACTTCTCCTTCTATATCGAGTAACGTTTCTATGGAAACGACAGGATTTTCGTTTGGGATACGAGTATCTCCTTTCCGAAGCACTATGCCTTCTTTACTGCATCCCTCGATCCCCCACATTGACGAATTAACACAGATATTGCGTCGCTATGAAATATTATGGGTTCTATGACTTCTCCTTCTAAATCGAGTAACGTTTCAATGGAAACGTCAGGATTTTCTATTGGGATATGTGTATCTCCTTTCCGATGCGCTATGCCCTCTTAACTGCATTCCTCGCTCCCTCACATAGGCAAATTAACACAGAAATTGCGTCGCTATGAAATACCATTGGTTCTATGACTTCTCCTTCAAAATCGAGTAACGTTTCTATGGAAACGACAGGATGTTCTTTTGTGATACGACTATCTCCTTTCCGATGCACTATTCCTTCTTTACTGCATCCCTCGATCCCTCACATTGACGAATTAACACAGAATTTGCGTCGCTATGAAATACTATGGGTTCTATGACTTCTCCTTCTAAATCGAGTGACCTTTCTATGCAAACGACCGGATATATTTTTGGGATACGAGTATCATCTTTCTGATGCACTATTCCTACCTTACTGCATCCCTCGTTCCCTCACATTGACGAATAAGCACAGAAATTGAGTCGCTATGAAATACTATGTGTTCCATGACTTCTCCTTCTAAATCGAGTAACGTTTCTATGGAAACGACAGGATTTCCTTTTATGATACGAGTTCCTCCTTTCCGATGCACTATTAGTTCTTTACTGCATCCGTCGCTCCCTCAGATTGACGAATAAGCAGAGAAATTGCTTCGCCATGAATTACTATGGGTTCTATAACTTCTACTTCTAAATCGAGTAACGTTTCCATGGAAACGACAGGATTTCGCTTCGGGATACAACTATCTCCTTTCCGATGCACTATTCCTTCTTTACTTCATCCCTCGCTCCCTCACATTGACGTATTAACGCAGAAAATGCGTCGCCATGATTTACTTTCGGTTCTATGACTTCTCCTTCTATATCGAGCAACGTTTCTATGGAAACGACAGGATTTTCGTTTGGGATACGAGTATCTCCTTTCCGATGCACTATGCCTTCTTTACTGCATCCCTCGCTCCCTCACATTGACGAATTAACACAGAAATTGCGTCGCTATGAAATATATGGGTTCTATGACTTCTCCTTCTAAATCGAGTAACGTATCTATTGAAACGACAGGATTTTCTTTTGGTATACGAGTATCTCCTTTCCGATGCACTATTCCTTCTTTACTGTATCCCTCGCTCACTCACATTGACGATTTAACACAGAAATGGCGTCGCTATGAAATACTATGGGTTCTATGACTTCTCCTTCTAAATCGAGTAACGCTTCTACGGAAACGATAGGATTTTCTTTTGGGATACGAGTATCTCCTTTCCGATGCACTATTCCTTCTCTACTGCATCCCTGGCTCCCTCACATTGGCGAATTAACACAGAAATTGCGACGCTATG
Source organism: Schistocerca piceifrons (assembly GCF_021461385.2). NCBI lineage: Eukaryota > Metazoa > Arthropoda > Insecta > Orthoptera > Acrididae > Schistocerca > Schistocerca piceifrons. The sequence continues at coordinate 113,799 of NW_025728230.1, forward strand.
GAATATTAGGTGTTCTATGTCTTCTCCTTCTGTATCGAGTAACGTTTCTATGGAAACGACAGGATTTTCGTTTGAGATACGAGTATCTCCTTTCCGATGCTCTATGCCTTCCTTACTGCACCCCTCGCTCCCTCACATTGACGAATTAACACAGAAATTGCGTCGCTATGTAATACTATGGGTTCTATGATTTCTCCTTCAAAATCGAGTGACGTTTCTATTGAAACGACAGGATTTTCTTTTTGGTTACGACTATCTCCTTTCCGATGCAGTATTCCTTCTTTACTGCATCCCTTGCTCCCTGACATTGACGAATTAACACAGAAATTGCGTTGCTATGAAATACTATGTGGTCTATGACTTCCCCTTCTAAATCGAGTGACGTTTCTATTGAAACGACAGGATTTTCTTTTGGAATACGAGTATCTCCTTTCCGTTGCACTATTCCTTCATTACTGCATCCCTCGCTCCCTCACATTGACGAATTAACACAGAAATTGCGTCGCTATGATATACTATGTGTTCTATGACTTCTCCTTCTAAATCGAGTAACGTTTCCATGGAAACGACTGGATTTTCTATTGCGATAGGAGTATCTAATTTCCGATGCACTATTCCTTCTTTACTGCATCTCTCGCTCCCTCACACTGACGAATTAACACAGAAATTGCGTCGCTATGAAATACTATGTGTTCTATGACTTCTCCTTCTAAATCGAGTAACGTTTCTATGGTAACGACAGGATTTTCTTTTGGGATACGTCTATCTCCTTTCCGATGCACTATTTCTTCTTTACTGCATCCCTCGCTCCCTCATATTGACTAATTAACACAGAAATTGCGTAGCTATGATATACTATGGGTTCTACGACTTCTCCTTCTAAGTCGATTAACTTTTTAATGGAAACGATAGGATTTTCTTTACGGATACGAGTATCTCCTTTCCGATGCACTATTCCCTCTTTACTGCATCACTCGCTCCCTCACATTGACGAATTAACACAGACATTGCGACGCTATGGAATATTATGTGTTCTATGTCTTCTCCTTCTATATCGAGTAACGTTTCTATGGAAACGACAGAATTTTCGTTTGAGATACGAGTATCTCCTTTCCGATGCTCTATGCCTTCTTTACTGCATCCCTCGCTCCATCACATTGACGAATTAACACAGATATTGAGTCGCTATGTAATACTATGGGTTCTATGATTTCTCCTTCTAAATCGAGTGACGTTTCTATTGAAACGACAGGATTTTTTTTTTTTTGGTTACGACTATCTCCTTTCCGATGCAGTATTCCTTCTTTACTGCATCCCTTGCTCCCTCACATTGACGAATTAACACAGAAATTGCGTCGCTATGAAATACTATGTGGTCTATGACTTCCCCTTCTAAATCGAGTGACGTTTCTATTGAAACGTCAGGATTTTCATTTGGAATTCGAGTATCTCCTTTCCGTTGCACTATTCCTTCATTACTGCATCCCTCGCTCTCTCACATTGACGAGTTAACACAGAAATTGCGTCGCTATGATATACTATGTGTTCTATGACTTCTCCTTCTAAATCGAGTAACGTTTCTATGGAAACGACTGGATTTTCTTTTGCGATAGGAGTATCTAATTTCCGATGCACTATTCCTTCTTTACTGCATCTCCCGCTCCCTCACATTGACGAATTAACACAGAAATTGCGTCGTTATGAAATACTATGTGTTCTATGACTTCTCCTTCTAAATCGAGTAACGTTTCTATGATAACAACAGGATTTTCCTTTGGGATACGTCTATCTCCTTTCCGATGCACTATTTCTTCTTTACTGCATCCCTCGCTCCCTCATATTGACTAACTAACACAGAAATTGCGTAGCTATGATATACTATGGGTTCTACGACTTCTCCTTCTAAATCGAGTAACGTTTCAATGGAAACGACAGGATTTTCATTTGGGATACGAGTATCTCCTTTCCGATGCACTATTCCCTCTTTACTGCATCTCTCGGTCGCGCACTTTGTCGAATTAACACAGAAATTGCGTCGCTATGAAATACTATGTGTTCCATGACTTCACCTTCTAAATCGCGTAACGTTTCTATGGAAACGACAGGATTTTCTTTTATGATACGAGTACCTACTTTCCGATGCAATATTAGTTCTTTACTGCACCCCTCCCTCCCTCACATTGACCAATAAGCAGAGACATTACGTCGCTATGAAATACTATGGGTTCTATGACTTCTCCTTCTAAATCGAGTAACGTTTCTATGGAAATGACAGGATTTTCTTATGGGAAACGAGTATCTCCTTTCCGATGCACTATTCCTTCTTTACTGCGTCCCTCGCTCCTCACATTGACGAATTAACACAGAAACTGCGTCGCTATGAAATACTATGTGTTCAATGACTTGTCCTGCTAAATCGAGTAACGTTTCTATGGAAACGACAGGATGTTCTTTTGTGATGCGACCCTCTCCTTTCCGATGCACTATTCCTTCTTTACTGCATCCCTCGATCCCTCACATTGACGAATTAACACAGAATTTGCGTCGCTATGAAATACTATGTGTTCTATGACTTCTCCCTCTAAATCGAGTGACGTTTCTATGCAAATGACAGGACATATTTTTGGGATACGAGTATCTCCTTTCCGATGCACTATTCCTACTTTACTGCATCCCTCGTTCCCTCACATGGACGAATAATCACAGATATTGCGTCGCTATGAAATACTATGTGTTCTATAACTTCTCCTTCTAAATCGAGTTACGTTTCCATGGAAACGACTGGATTTTCTTTTGGGATACGAGTAACTCCTTTCCGATACACTATTACTTCTTTACTGCATCTCTCGCTCCCTCACATTGACGAATTAACACAGAAATTGCGTCGCTATAAAAAACTATGTGTTCTATGACTTCTCCCTCTAAATCGAGTGACGTTTCTATGGTGGCGAAAGGATTTTCTTTTGGGATACGAGTATCTCCATTCCGGTGCACTATTCCTTCTTTACTGCAACCCTCGCTACCTCACATTGACGAATTAACACAGAAATGGCGTCGCTATGAAATACTATGGGTTCTATGACTTCTCCTTCTAAATCGAGTAACATTTCTATGGATACGACAGGTTTTCTTTTGTGATACGAGTACCTACTTTCCGATGCACTATTCGTTCTTTACTGCATCCCTCGCTCCCTCAGATTGACGAATAAGCAGAGAAATTGCGTCGCCTTGAATTACTATGGGTTCTATAACTTTTCCTTCAAAATCGAGTTACGTTTCTATGGAAACGAAAGGATTTCGTTTCGGGACACAACTATCTCCTTTCCGATGCACTATTCCTTCTTTACTTCATCCCTCGCTCCCTCACATTGACGAATTAACGCAGAAATTGCGTCGCTATGAATTACTTAGGGGTTCAATGACTTCTCTTTCTAAATCGAGTAACGTTTCCATGGATACGACTGGATTTTCTTTTGGGATACGAGTATCTCCTTTCCGATTCACTATTCCTTCTTTACTGCATCTCTCGCTCCCACACATTGACGAATTAACACTGAAATTGCGTCGCTATGAAATACTATGTGTTCTATGACTTCTCCTTCTAAATCGAGTAACGTTTCTATGGAAACGACAGGATTTTCTTTTGGCATACGTGTATCTCCTTTCCGATGCACTATTTCCTCTAACTGCATACCCTCGCTCCCTCACATAGGAAAATTAACACAGATATTCCGTCGCTATGAAATACCATTGGTTCTAAGACATCTCCCTCTAAAACGACTAACGTTTATATGGAAACAACAGGATATTCTTTTGGTATACGAGATTCTCCTTTCCGATGTGCAATTCCTGCTTTACTGCATCCTTGGCTCCCTCACATTGACGAATTAACACAGAAATTGCGACGCTATGGAATACTATGTGTTCTATGACTTCTCCTTCTGTATCGAGTAACGTTTCTATGGAAACGGCAGCATTTTCGTTTGGGATACGAGTATCTCTTTTCCGCTGCACTATGCCTCCTTTACTGCATCCCACGCTCCCGTACATTGACTAATTAACACAGAAATTGCGTCGCTATGAAATATTATGGGTTCTATGACTTCTCCTTCTAAATCGAGAAACGTTGCTATTGAAACGACAGGATTTTCTTTTCGTATACAAGTATCTCCTTTCCGATGCACTATTCCTTCTTTACTGCATCCCTCGCTCCCTCACATTGACGAATTAACACAGAAATGGCGTCGCTATGAAATACTATGGGTTCTATGACTTCTCCTTCTAAATCGAGTTACGATTCTACGGAAACGATAGGATTTTCTTTTGGGATACGATTATCTCCTTTCCGATGCACTATTCCTTCTGTACTGCATCCCTGGCTCCCTCACATTGACGAATTAACGCATAAATTGCAACGCTATGGAATATTAAGTGTTCTATGTCTTTTCCTTCTATATCGAGTAACGTTTGTATGGAATCGACAGGATTTTCGTTTGGGATACGAGTATCTCTTTTCCGCTGCACTATGCCTCCTTTACTGCATCCCACGCTCCCGTACATTGACGAATTAACACAGAAATTGCGTCGCTATGAGATATTATGGGATCTATGACTTCTCCTTCTAAATCAAGAAACGTTTCTATGGAAACGACAGGATTTTCTTTTGGTATACAAGTATCTCCTTTCCGATGCTCTATGCCTTCTTTACTGCACCCCTCGCTCCCTCACATTGACGAATTAACACAGAAATTGCGTCGCTATGTAATACTATGGGTTCTATGACTTCTCCTTCTAAATCGAGTATCGTTTCTATTGAAACGACTGGATTTTCTTTCTGGTTACGGCTATCTCCTTTCCGATGCAGTATTCCTTTCTTACTGCATCCCTCGCTCCCTCACATTGACGAATTAACCCAGAAATTACGTCGCTATGAAATACTATGTGTTCTATGACTTCTCCTGCTAAATCGAGTAACGTTTCTTTGGAAACGACAGGATTTTCTTTTGTTATACGAGTATATCCTTTCCGATGCACTATTCCGTCTTTACTGCATCCCTCGCTCCCTCACATTGACGAATTAACACAGAAATTGCGTCGCAATGATATACTATGTGTACTGTGACTTCTCCTTCTAAATCGAGTAACGTTTCTATGCAAAGGTCGGGTTATTCTTTTGGGATACGAGTATCTCCTTTCCGATGCACTGTTCCTTCTTTACTGCATCCCTCGCACCCTCACATTGACGGATTAACACAGAAATTGCGTCGCTATGAAATACTATGTGTTCTATGACATCTCCTTCTAAATCGAGTAACGTTTCTATGGAAACGACAGGATTTTTTTTTGGTATACGTGTATCTCCTTTCCGATGCACTATTCCTTTTTTATGGCGGCCCTCGCTCCCTCACTTTGACGGGTTAGCACATAAATTGCGTCGCTATGAAATACTATGTGTTCTACGACTTCTCCTTCTAAATCGAGTAACGTTACAATGGAAACGACATGATTTTCTCTTGGGATACGAGTATCTCCTTTCCGATGCACCATTCGTTCTTTACTGCATCTCTCGCTCCCTCACGTTGACGAATTAACACAGAAATTGCGTCGCTATGAAATACTATGTGATCCATGGCATCTCCTTCTAAATCGAGTAACGTTTCTATGGAAATGACAGGATTTTCTTTTATGATACGAGTTCCTCCTTTCCGGTGCACTATTAATTATTTACTGCATCCCTCGCTACCTCAGATTGACGAATAAGCAGAGAAATAGCGTCGCCATGAATTACTATGGGCTCTATAACTTCTCCTTCTAAATCGAGTAACGTTTCTATGGAAACGACAGGATTTCGTTTCGGGATACAACTATCTCCTTTCCGATGCACTATTTCTTCTTTACTTCATCCGTCGCTCCCTCACATTGACGAATTAACGCAGAAATTGCGTCGCTATAAATTACTTTGGGTTCTATGACTTCTCTTTCTATATCGAGTAACGTTTCAATGGAAACGACTGGATTTTCTTTTGCGATTGGAGTATCTACTTTCCGATGCAATATTCCTTCTTTACTGCATCTCTCGCTCCCTCACATTGACGAATTAACACAGAAATTGCGTCGCTATGAAACACTATGTGTTCTATGACTTCTCCTTCTAAATCGAGTAACGTTTCTATGGTAACGACACGATTTTCTTTTGGGAAACGAGTATCTCCATTCCGATGCAGTATTCCTTCTTTACTACATCCCTCGCTACCTCACATTGACGAATTAACACAGATTTGCGACTCTATGGAATACTATGTGTTCTATGACTTCTCCTTCTAAATCGAGTAACGTTTCTATGGAAACGACAGGATTTTCTTATGGGATACGAGTATCTCCTTTCCGATGCACTATTCCTTCTTTACTGCATCCCTCGCTCCCTCACATTGCCGAATTAACACAGAAATAGCGTCGTTATGAAATACTATGTGTTCCATGACTTCTCCTTCTAAATCGAGTTACGTTCCTATGGAAACGGCAGGATTTTCTTTTATGATACGAGTACCTCCTTTCCGATGCACTATTAGTTCTTTACTGTATCCCTCGCTCCCTCAGATTGACGAAAAAGCAGAGAAATTGCGTCGCCATGAATTACTATGGGTACTATTACTTTTCCTTCTAAATCGAGTAACGTTTCTATGGAAATGACAGGATTTCGTTTCGGGATACAACTATCTCCTTTCCGATGCACTATTCCTTCTTTACTTCATCGCTCGCTCCCTCACATTGTCGAATTAACTCAGAATTAGCGTCGCAATGAATTACTTTGGATTCTATGACTTCTCCTTCTAAATCGAGTAACGTTTCCATTTAAACGACTGGATTTTCATCTGGGATACGAGAATCTCCTTTCCGATGGACTATTCAGTCTTTACTGCATCACTTGCTCCCTCACATTGACGAATTAACACAGAAATTGCGTCGCTATGAAATACTATGTGTTCTATGCCTTCCCCTTCTAAATCGAGTAACGTTTCTTTGGTAACGTCAGGATTTTCTTTTGGGATTCGATTATTTCCATTCCGATGCACTATTCCTTCTTTACTGCATCCCTCGCTACCTCACATTGACGAATTAACACAGAAATGGCGTCACTATGATATACTATGGGTTCTATGACTTCTCCTTATACATCGAGTAACGTTTCTATGGAAACGACAGGATTTTCTTTTGGTATACGAGTATCTCCTTTCCGATGCACTATTCCTTCTTTACTGCATCCCTCGCTCCCTCACATTGACGAATTAACACAGAAATTGCGTCGCTACGAATTACTATGGGTTCCATGTCTTCTCCTTCCAAATCGAGTAACGATTCTATGGAAACGACAGGATTTTCTTTTGGGATAAGAGTATCTCCTTTCCTGTGCACTATTACTTCTTCACTGCATCCCTGGCTCCCTCACATTGACGATTTAACACAGATTTGCGATTCTATGGAATACTATGTGTATTATGACTTCTCCTTCTAAATCGAGTAACGTTTCTATGGAAACGACAGGATTTTCTTATGGGATACGAGTATCTCCTTTCCGATGCACTATTCCTTCTTTACTGCATCCCTCGCTCCCTCACATAGACGAATTAACACAGAACCTGCGTCGCTATGAAATACTATGGGTTCAATGACTTCTCCTTCTAAATCGAGTAACGTTTCTATGCAAACGACCGGACATATTTTTGGGATACGAGTATCTCCTTTCCGATGCACTATTCCTACTTTACTGCATCAATCGTTCCCTCACATTGACGAATAATCACAGAAATTGCGTCGCTATGAAATACTATGTGTTCCATGACTTCTCCTTCTAATACGAGTAACTGTTCTATGGTAACGACAGGATTTTCTTTTATGATACGAGTACCTCCTTTCCGATGCACTATTAGTTCTTTACTGCATCCCTCGCTCCCTCAGATTGACGAATAAGCAGAGAAATTGCGTCGACATGAATTACTATGGGATCTATAACTTCTCCTTCTAAATCGAGAAACGTTTCTATGGAAACGACAGGATTTCGTTTCGGGATACAACTATCTCCTTTCCGATGCACTATTCCTTCTTTACTTCATTCCTCGCTCCCTCACACTGATGAATTAACGCGGAAATTGGGTCGCTATGAATTACTTTGGTTTCTGTGACTTCTCCTTCTAAATCGAGAAACGTTCCCATGGAAACGACTGGATTTTCTTTTGGGATACGAGTATCTCCTTTCCGATTCACTATTCCTTCTTTACTGCATCTCTCGCTCCCTCACATTGACGAATTAACACAGAAATTGCGTCGCTATGAAAAACTATGTGTTCTATGACTTCTCCCTCTAAATCGAGTGACGTTTCTATGGTAACGACAGGATTTTCTTTTGGGATACGAGTATCCCCATTCCGGTGCACTATTCCTTCTTTACTGCAACCTTCGCTACCTCACATTGACGAATTAACACAGAAATGGCGTCGCTGTGAAATACTATGGGTTCTATGACTTCTCCTTCTAAATCGAGTAACGTTTCTATGGAAACGACAGGATTTTCTTTTGGGATACGTGTATCTCCTTTCCGATGCACTATTCCCTCTTAACTGCATCCCTCGCTCCCTCACATAGGCAAATAAACACAGAAATTGCGTCACTATGAAATTCCATTGGTTCTAAGACATCTCCTTCTAAATCGAGTAACGTTTCTATGGAAACAACAGGATTTTCTTTTACGATACGAGTATCTCCTTTCCGATGAACTATTCCTCCTTTACTTCATCCCTCGCTCCCTCACATTGACGAATTAACGCAGAAATTGCGTCGCTATGAAATACTATGTGTTCTACGACTTCTCCTTCAAAATCGAGTAACGTTTCTATGGAAACGACAGGATTTTTTTTTTGGTATACGAGTATCTCCTTTCCGATGCACTATTCCTTCTTTACTGCGTCCCTCGCCCCCTCACTATGACGAATTAACACAGAAATTTCGTCGCTATGAAATACTATGTGTTCTACGACTTCTCCTTCTAAATCGAGTAACTTTTCAATGGAAACGACCGGATTTTCTTTTGGGATACGTGTATCTCCGTTCCGATGCACTATTCCTTCTTTACTGCATCTCTCGCTCCCTCACATTGACGAATTAACACTGAAATTGCGTCGCTATGAAATACTATGTGTTCCATGACTTCTCCTTCTAAATCGAGTAACGTTTCTATGGAAACGACAGGATTTTCTTTTGGGATACGTGTATCTCCTTTCCGATGCGCTATTCCCTCTAACTGCATCCCTCGCTCCCTCACATAGGCAAATTAACACAGAAATTCCGTCGCTATGAAATACCATTGGTTCTAAGACATCTCCTTCTAAATCGAGTAACGTTTATATGGAAACAACCGGATATTCTTTTGGGATACGAGATTCTCCTTTCCGATGCACTATTCCTTCTTTACTGTGTCCCTCGCTTCCTCACTTTGACGAATTAACACAGAAATTGCGTCGCTATGAAATATTATGGGTTCTATGACTTCTCCTTCTAAATCGAGTAACGTTTCTATGGAAACGACAGGATTTCGTTTCGGGATACAACTATCTCCTTTCCGATGCACTATTCCTTCTTTACTTCATTCCTCGCTCCCTCACATTGACGAATTAACGCAGAAATTGGGTCGCTATGAATTTCTTTGGGTTCTATGACTTCTCCTTCTAAATCGAGTAACGTTTCCATGGAAACGACTGGATTTTCTTTTGGGATACGAGTATCTCCTTTCCGATACACTATTCCTTCTTTACTGCATCTCTCGCTTCCTCACATTGAAGAATTAACACAGAAATTGCGTCGCTATGAAAAACTATGTGTTCTATGACTTCTCCCCTTAAATCGAGTGACGTTTCTATGGTAACGAAAGGATTTTCTTTTGGGATACGAGTATCCACATTCCGGTGCACTATTCCTTCTTTACTGCAACCTTCGCTACCTCACATTGACGAATTAACACAGAAATGGCGTCGCTATGAAATACTATGGGTTCTATGACTTCTCCTTCTAAATCGAGTAACGTTTCTATGGAAACGACAGGATTTTCTTTTGGGATACGTGTATCTCCTTTCCGATGCAATATTCCCACTTAACTGCATACCTCGCTCCCTCACATAGGCAAATTAACACAGAAATTGCGTCGCTATGACATTCCATTGGTTCTAAAACATCTCCTTCTAAATCGAGTAACGTTTCTATGGAAACAACAGGATTTTCTTTTACGATACGAGTATCTCCTTTCCGATGAACTATTCCTTCTTTACTTCATCCCTCGCTCCCTCACATTGACGATTTAACGCAGAAATTGCGTCGCTGTGAAATACTATGTGTTGTACGACTTCTCCTTCAAAATCGATTAACGTTTCTATGGAAACGACAGGATTTTGATTTTGGTATACGAGTATCTCCTTTCCGATGCACTATTCCTTCTTTACTGCGTCCCTCGCCCCCTCACTATGACGAATTAACACAGAAATTTCGTCGCTATGAAACACTATGTGTTCTACGACTTCTCCTTCTAAATCGAGTTACTTTTCAATGGAAACGACAGGATTATTATTTGGGATATGAGTATCTCCCTTCCGATGCACTATTCCCTCTTTACTGCATCACTTGCTCCCTCACATTGACGAATTAACACAGAAATTGCGTCGCTATGTAATACTATGGGTTCTATGACTTCTCCTTCCAAATCGAGTATCTTTTCTATTGTAACGATGGATTTTCTTTTTGGTTACGACTATCTCCTTTCCGATGCAGTATTCCTTCCTTACTGCATCCCTCGCTCCCTCATATTGACGAATTAACACAGAAATTACGTCGCTATGAAATACTATGTGTTCTATGACTTCTCCTTCTAAATCGAGTAACGTTTCTATGGTAACGACAGTATTTTCTTTCGGGAAACGAGTATCTCCATTCCGATGCAGTATTCCTTCTTTACTACATCCCTCGCTACCTCACATTGACGAAGTAACACAGAAATGGCGTCGCTATGAAATACTATATGTTATATAACTTCTCCTTCTAAATCGAGTAACGTTTCTATGGAAACGACAGGATTTTCTTTTGGTATACGAGTATCTCCTTTCCGATGCACTATTCCTTCTTTACTATGTCCCTCGCTTCCTCCCTTTGACGAATTAACACAGAAATTGCGTCGCTATGAAATACCATGTGTTCTACGACTTCTCCTTCTAAATCGAGTAACGTTTCAATGGAAAAGACAGGATTTTCTTTTGGGATATGAGTATCTCCTTTCCGATGCACTATTCCTTCTTTACTGCATCCCTCGCTCCCTCACATTGACGAATTAACACAGAAATTGCGTCGCTATGAAATACTACGGGATCCATGACTTCTCCTTCTAAATCGAGTAACGTTTCTATGGAAACGACAGGATTTTCTTTTGTGATACGAGTATCTCCTTTCCGATGTACTATTCCATCTTTACTGCATCCCTGGCTCCCTCACATTGACGAATTAACACAGATTTGCGACTCTATGGAATACTATGTGTTCTATGACTTCTCCTTCTAAATCGAGTAACGTTTCTATGGAAACGACATGATTTTCTTATGGCATACGAGTATCTCCTTTCCGATGCACTATTCCTTCTTTACTGCATCCCCCGCTCCATCACATTCCCGAATTAACACAGAAATTGCGTCCCTATAAAATACTATGCGTTCTATGACTTCTCCTTCTAAATCGAGTAACGTTTCAATGGAAACGACTGGATTTTCTTTTGCGATAGGAGTATCTCCTTTCCGATGCAATATTCCTTCTTTACTGCATCTCTCGCTCCCTCACATTGACGAATTAACACAGAAATTGCGTCGCTATGAAATACTATGTGTTCTATGACTTCTCCTTCTAAATCGAGTAACGTTTCTATGGAAACGACAGGATTTTCATTTGGGATACTTCTATCTCCTTTCCGATGCACTATTCCTTCTTAATTGCATCCCTCGCTCCCTCACATTGACGAGTTAACACAGAAATAGCGTCGCTATGAAATACTATGGGTTCTATGACTTCTCCTTCTAAATCGAGTAACTTTTCTATGGAATCGACAGGATTTTCTTTTGGGATAAGAGTATCTCCTTTCCGATGCACTATTCCTTCTTCACTGCATCCCTCGTTCCCTCACATTGACGAATAAGCACAGACATTGAGTCGCTATGAAATACTATGGGTTCTATGACTTCTCCTTCTAAATCGAGTGACGTTTCTTTTGAAACGAAAGGATTTTCTTTTTGGTTACGACTATCTCCTTTCCTATGCAGTATTCCTTCTTTACTGCATCCCTCGCTCCCTCACATTGACGGATTAACGCAGAAATTGCGTCGCTATGAATTACTTTGGGTTCTATGACTTCTCGTTCTAAATCGAGTAACGTTTCCATTTAAACGACGGGATTTTCTTTTGGGATACGAGAATCTCCTTTCCGATGCACTATTCCTTCTTTACTGCATCTCTTGCTCCCTCACATTGACGAATTAACACAGAAATTGCGTCGCTATGAAATACTATGGGTTCTATGACTTCTCCTTCTACATCGAGTAACGTTTCTATGGAAACGACAGGATTTTCTTTTGGTATACGAGTATCTCCTTTCCGATGCACTATTCCTTCTTTACTGCATCCCTCGCTTCCTCACATTGACGAATTAACACAGAATTTGCGTCGCTACGAATTACTATGGGTTCCATGTCTTCTCCTTCTAAATCGAGTAACGTTTCTATGGAAACGAAAGGATTTTCTTTTGGTATACGAGTATCTCCTTTCCGTTGCACTATTCCGTCATTACGGCATCCCTCGCTCCCTCACATTGACGCATTAACACAGAAATTGCGTCGCTATGATATACTATGTGTACTGTGACTTCTCCTTCTAAATCTTGTAACGTTTCTATGGAAACGACAGGATTTTCTTATGGGATACGAGTATCTCCTTTCCGATGCACTATTCCTTCTTTACTGCATCCCTCGCTCCCTCACATTGACGAAATAACACAGAAACTGCGTCGCTATGAAATACTATGGGTTCAATGACTTCTCCTTCTAAATCGAGTAACGTTTCTATGGAAACGACAGGATTTTCTTTTGGTATACGAGTATCTCCTTTCCGTTGCACTATTCCGTCATTACTGCATCCCTCGCTCCCTCACATTCACGAATTAACACAGAAATTGCGTCGCTATGATATACTATGTGTACTGTGACTTCTCCTTCTTAATCGAGTAACGTTTCTATGCAAACGTCAGTTTATTCTTTTGGGATACGAGTATCTCCTTTCCGATGCACTGTTCCTTCTTTACTGCATCCCTCGCACCCTCACATTGACGGATTAACGCAGAAATTACGTCGCCATGAAATACTATGTGTTCTATGACTTCTCCTTCTAAATCGAGTAACGTTTCTATGGAAACGACAGGATTTTCTTTTGGTATACGAGTATCTCCTTTCCGATGTACTATTCCATCTTTACTGCATCCCTGGCTCCCTCACATTGCCGAATTAACACAGAAATTGCGTCGCTATGAAATACTATGCGTTCTATGACTTCTCCTTCAAAATCGAGTAACGTTTCTATGGAAACGACAGGATGTTGTTTTGTGATACGACTATCTCCTTTCCGATGCACTATTCCTTCTCTACTGCATCCCTCGATCCCTCACATTGACGAATTAACGCAGAAATTGCGTCGCTACAAATTGCTTTGGGTTCTATGACTTCTCCTTCTAAATCGAGTAACGTTTCAATGGAAACTACTGGATTTTCTTTTGGGATAGGAGTATCTCCTTTCCGATTCAATATTCCTTCTTTACTGCATCTCTCGCTCCCTCACATTGACGAATTAACACAGAAATTGCGTCGCTATGAAATACTATGTGTTCTATGACTTCTCCTTCTAAATCGAGTAACGTTTCAATGGAAACGACAGGATTTTCTTTTGGGATACGAGTATCTCCTTTCCGATGCACTATTTCTTCTTTACTGCATCCCTCGCTCCCTCACATTGGCGAAGTAACACAGAAATTGCGACGCTATGGATTACTATCTGTTCTGTGACTTCTCCTTCTTAATCGAGTAACGTTTCTATGGAAACGACAGGATTTTCTTTTATGATACGAGTGCCTCCTTTCCGATGCAGTATTCCTTCTTTACTGCATCCCTCGCTACCTCACATTGACGAATTAACACAGAAATTGCGTCAATACGAAATACTATGGGTTCTATGACTTCACCTTCTAAATCGAGTAACGTTCCTATGGAAACGACAGGATTTTCTTTTATGATACGAGTACCTCCTTTCCGATGCACTATTAGTTCTTTACTGCATCCCCCGCTCCCTCAGATTGACGAAAAAGCTTAGAAACTGCGTCGCCATGAATTACTATGGGTTCTATAACTTTTCCTTCTAAATCGAGTAACGTTTCTATGGAAATGACAGGTTTTCGTTTCGGGATACAACTATCTCCTTTCCGATGCACTATTCCTTCTTTACTTCATCGCTCGCTCCCTCACGTTGACGAATTAACGCAGAAATTGCGTCGCTATGAATTACTTTGGGTTCTATAACTTCTCGTTCTAAATCGAGTAACGTTTCTATTTAAACGACTGGATTTTCTTTTGGGATACGAGAATCTCCTTTCCGATGCACTATTCCTTCTTCACTGCATCTCTCGCTCCCTCACATTGACGAATTAACACAGAAATTGCGTCGCTATGAAAAACTATGTGTTCTATGACTTCTCCCCTTAAATCGAGTGACGTTTCTATGGTAACGACAGGATTTTCTTTTGGGATACGAGTATCCCCATTCCGGTGCACTATTCCTTCTTTACTGCAACCTTCGCTACCTCACATTGACGAATTAACACAGAAATTGCGTCGCTATGAAATTCCATTGGTTCTAAGACATCTCCTTCTAAATCGAGTAACGTTTCTGTGGAAACAACAGGATTTTCTTTTACGATACGAGTATCTCCTTTCCGATGAACTATTCCTTCGTTACTTCATCCTTTCGTTCCCCCACATTGACGAATTAACACAGAAATGGCGTCGCTATGAAATACTATTTGTTCTACGACTTCTCCTTCTAAATCGAGTAACTTTTCAATGGAAACGACAGGATTTTCTTTTGGGATATGAGTATCTCCCTTCCGATGCACTATTATCTCTTTACTGCATCCCTCGCTCCCTCAGATTGACGAATAAGGAGAGAAATTGCGTCGCCATGAATTACTATGGGTTCTATAACTTTTCCTTCAAAATCGAGTAACGTTTCAATGGAACGATAGAATTTCGTTTCGGGATACAACTATCTCCTTTCCGATGCACCATTCCTTCTTTACTTCATCCCTCGCTCCCTCACATTGACGAATTAACGCAGAAATTGCGTCGCTATGAATTACTTAGGGGTTCAATGACTTCTCCTTCTTAATCGAGTAACGTTTCCATGGATACGACTTGATTTTCTTTTGGGATACGAGTATCTCCTTTCCGATGCACTATTCCTTCTTTACTGCAACCTTCGCTACCTCACATTGACGAATATACACAGAAATGGCGTCGCTATGAAATACTATGGGTTCTATGACTTCTCCTTCTAAGCCGAGTAACGTTTCCATGGAAACGACAGGATTTTCGTTTGGGATACGAGTATCTCTTTTCCGCTGCACTATGCCTCCTTTACTGCATCCCACGCTCCCTCACATTGACGAATTAACACAGAAATTGCGTCGCTATGAAATATTATGGGTTCTATGACTTCTCCTTCTAAATCGAGAAACGTTTCTATTGAAACGACAGGATTTTCTTTTGGTATACAAGTATCTCCTTTCCGATGCACTATTCCATCTTTACTGCAACACTCGCTCCCTCACATTGACGAATTAACACAGAAACGGCGTCGCTGTGAAATACTATGGGTTCTATGACTTCTCCTTCTAAATCGAGTTACGTTTCTACGGAAACGATAGGATTTTCTTTTTGGATACGATTATCTCGTTTCCGATGCACTATTCCTTCTTTACTGCATCCCTGGCTCCCTCACATTGACGAACTAACACATAAATTGCGACGCTATGGAATATTATGTGTTCTATGACTTTTCCTTCTATATCGAGTAACGTTTCTATGGAAACGACAGGATTTTCGTTTGGGATACGAGTATCTCCTTTCCGATGCTCTATGCCTTCTTTACTGCATCCCTCGCTCCCTCACATTGACGAATTAACACAGAAATTTCGTCGCTATGTAATACTATGGGTTCTATGACTTCTACTTCTAAATCGAGTATCGTTTCTATTGAAACGACTGGGTTTTCTTTTTGGTTACGACTATCTCCTTTCCGATGCACTATTCCTTCTTTACTTCATCCCTCGCTCCCTCACATTGACGAATTAACGCAGAAATTGCGTCGCTATAAATTACTTTGGGTTCTATGTCTTCTCCTTCTAAATCGAGTAACGTTTCTATGGAAACGACATGATTTTCTTATGGGATACGAGTATCTCCTTTCCGATGTACTATTCCATCTTTACTGCATCCCTGGCTCCCTCACATTGACGAATTAACACAGATTTGCGACTCTATGGAATACTACGTGTTCTATGACAACTCCTTCTAAATCGAGTAACGTTTCTATGGAAACGACATGATTTTCTTATGGGATACGAGTATCTCCTTTCCGATGCACTATTCCTTCTTTACTGCATCCCCCGCTCCCTCACATTCCCGAATTAACACAGATATTGCGTCCCTATGAAATACTATGCGTTCTATGACTTCTCCTTCAAAATCGAGTAACGTTTCTATGAAAACGACAGGATTTTCTTTTGTGATACGAGTATCTCCTTTCCGATGTACTATTCCATCGTTACTGCATCCCTGGCTCCCTCACATTGACGAATTAACACAGATTTGCGACTCTATGGAATACTATGTGTTCTATGACAACTCCTTCTAAATCGAGTAACGTTTCTATGGAAACGACAT
Source organism: Schistocerca piceifrons (assembly GCF_021461385.2). Taxonomy (NCBI): domain Eukaryota; kingdom Metazoa; phylum Arthropoda; class Insecta; order Orthoptera; family Acrididae; genus Schistocerca; species Schistocerca piceifrons. Next base: position 130,859 of record NW_025728230.1, read on the forward strand.
GATTTTCTTATGGGATACGAGTATCTCCTTTCCGATGCACTATTCCTTCTCTACTGCATCCCTCGATCCCTCACATTGACCAATTAACGCAGAAATTGCGTCGCTATAAATTACTTTGGGTTCTATGACTTCTCCTTCTAAATCGAGTGACGTTTCTTTTGAAACGAAAGGATTTTCTTTTTGGTTACGACTATCTCCTTTCCGATGCAGTATTCCTTCTTTACTGCATCCCTCGCTCCCTGTCATTGACGAATTAACACAGAAATTGCGTCGTTATGAAATACTATGTGGTCTATGACTTCCCCTTCTAAATCGAGTAGCGTTTCCATTGAAACGACAGGATTTTCTTTTATGATACGAGTACCTCCTTTCCGATGCACTATGCCTTCTTTACTGCATCCCTCGCTCCCTCACATTGACGATTTAACACAGAAATTACGTCGCTATGAAATACTATGGGTTCTATGACTTCTCCTTCTAAATCGAGTGACGTTTCTATTGAAACGACAGGATTTTTTTTTTTGGTTATGACTATCTCCTTTCCGATGCAGTATTCCTTCTTTACTGCATCCCTCGCTCCCTCACATTGACGAATTAACAAAGAAATTGCGTCGCTATGAAATACTATGTGGTCTATGACCTCCCCTTCTAAATCGAGTAACGTTTCTATTGAAACGACAGGATTTTCTAATGGTATACGTGTATCTCCTTTCCGTTGCAGTATTCCTTCTCTACTGCATCCCTCGCTCCCTCACATTGACGAATTAACACAGAAATTGCGTCGCTATGATATACTATGTGTTCTATGACTTCTCCTTCTAAATCGAGTAACGTTTCCGTGGAAACGACAGGGTTTTCTTTTGGTATACGAGTATCTCGTTTCCGATGCACTATTCCTTCTTTACTGCGTCCCTCGCGCCATCACTTTGACGAAGTAACACAGAAATTGCGTCGCTATGAAATACTATGTGTTCTACGACTTCTCCTTCTAAATCGAGTAACGTTTCAATGGAAACAACAGGATTTTCTTTTGGGATACGAGTATCTCCTTTCCGATGCACTATTTCCTCTATACTGCATCACTCGCTCCCTCACATTGACGAATTAACACAGAAATTGCGTCGCTATGAAATACTATGTATTTCATCACTTCTCCTTCTAAATCGAGTAACGTTTCAATGGAAACGACAGGATTTTCTTTTATGATACGAGTACCTCCTTTCCGATGCACTATTCCCTCTTTACTGCATCCCTCGCTCCCTCAGATTGACGAATAAGCAGAGAAATTGCGTCGCCATGATTTACTATGGGTTCTATAACTTCTCCTTCTAAATCGAGTAACGTTTCTATGGAAACGCCAGGATATTGTTTCGGGATACAACTGTCTCCTTTCCGATGCACTATTCCTTCTTTACTGCATCTCTCGCTCCCTCACATTGACGAATTAACACTGAAATTGCGTCGCTATGAAATACTATGTGTTCTATGTCTTCTCCTTCTAAATGGAGTAACGTTTCTATGGTAACGACAGGATTCTCTTTTTGGATACGAGTATCTCCATTCCGATGCAGTATTCCGTCTTTACTGCATCCCTCGCTACCTCACATTGACGAATTAACACAGAAATGGCGTCAATACGAAATACTATGGGTTCTATGACTTCTCCTTCTAAATCGAGTAACGTTCCTATGGAAACGACAGGTTTTTCTTTTATGATACGAGTACCTCCTTTCCGATGTCCTATTAGTTCTTTACTGCATCCCTCGCTCCCTCAGATTGAGGAAAAAGCAGAGAAATTGCGTCGCCATGAATTACTATGGGTTCTATAACTTTTCCTTCTAAATCCAGTAACGTTTCTATGGAAATGACAGCATTTCGTTTCGGGATACAACTATCTCCTTTCCGATGCACTATTCCTTCTTTACCTCAACGCTCGCTCCCTCACATTGACGAATTAACACTGAAATTGCGTCGCTATGAAATACTATGTGTTCTATGACTTCTCCTTCTAAATCGAGTAACGTTTCTATGGTAACGACAGGATTTTCTTTTTGGATACGAGTATCTCCATTCCGATGCACTATTCCTTCTTTACTGCATCCCTCGCTACCTCACATTGACGAATTAACACAGAAATGGCGTCGCTATGAAATACTATGGGTTCTATGACTTCTTCTTCTACATCGAGTAACGTTTCTATGGAAACGACAGGATTTTCTTTTGGTATACGAGTATCTCCATTCCGATGCACTATTCCTTCTTTACTGCATCCCTCGCTCCCTCACATTGACGAATTAACACAGAAATTGCGTTGCTACGAATTACTATGGGTTCCATGTCTTCTCCTTCTAAATCGAGTAACGTTTCTATGGAAACGAAAGGTTTTTCTTTTGGGATACGAGTATCTTCTTTCCTATGCACTATTACTTCTTCACTGCATCCCTGGCTCAATCACATTGACGATTCAACACAGATTTGCGATTCTATGGAATACTATGTGTACTATGAGTTCTCCTTCTAAATCGAGTAACGTTTCTATGGAAACGACAGGATTTTCTTATGGGATACGAGTATCTCCTTTCCGATGCGCTATTCCTTCTTTACTGCATCCCTCGCTTCCTTACATTGACGAAATAACACAGAAACTGCGTCGCTATGAAATACTATGGGTTCAATGACATCTCCTTCTAAATCGAGTACCGTTTCTATGGAAACGACAGGATTTTCTTTTGGTATACGAGTATCTCCTTTCCCTTGCACTATTCCGTCATTACTAAATCCCTCGCTCCCTCACATTGACGAATTAACACAGAAATTGCGTCGCTATGATATACTATGTGTACTGTGACTTCTCCTTCTAAATCGAGTAACGTTTCTATGCAAAGGTCAGTTTATTCTTTTGGGATACGAGTATCGCCTTTCCGATGCACTGTTCCTTCTTTACTGCATCCCTCGCACCCTCACATTGACGGATTAACACAGAAATTGCGTCGCTATGAAATACTATGTGTTCTATTACTTCTCCTTCTAAATCGAGTAACGTTTCTATGGTAACGACAGGATTTTCTTTTGGTATACGAGTATCTCCTTTCCGATGTACTATTCCTTCTTTATGGCGTCCCGCGCTCCCTCACTTTGACGAATTAACACAGAAATTGCGTCGCTATGAAATACTATGTGTTCTACGACTTCTCCTTCTAAATCGAGTAACGTTACGATGGAAACGACATGATTTTCTCTTGGGATACGAGTATTTCCTTTCCGATGCACCATTCCTTCTTTACTGCATCTCTCGCTCCCTCACATTGACGAATTAACACAGAAAGTGCGTCGCTATGAAATACTATGTGTTCTATGACTTCTCCTTCTAAATCGAGTAACGTTTCTATGGTAACGACAGGATTATCTTTTGGGAAACGAGTATCCCCATTCCGATGCAGTATTCCTTCTTTACTACATCCCTCGCTACCTCACATTGACGAATTAACACAGAAATGGCGTCGCTATGAAATACCATATGTTATATGACTTCTCCTTCTAAATCGAGTAACGTTTCTATGGAAACGTCAGGATTTTCTTTTGGTATACGAGTATCTCCTTTCCGATGCACTATTCCTTCTTTACTGTGTCCCTCGCTTCCTCACTTTGACTATTTAACACTGAAATTGCGTCGCTATGAAATACTATGTGTTCTATGACTTCTCCTTCTAAATGGAGTAACGTTTCTATGGTAACGACAGGATTATCTTTTTGGATACGAGTATCTCCATTCCGATGCAGTATTCCGTCTTTACTGCATCCCTCGCTACCTCACATTGACGAATTAACACAGAAATGGCGTCAATACCAAATACTATGGGTTCTATGACTTCTCCTTCTAAATCGAGTAACGTTCCTATGGAAACGACAGGTTTTTCTTTTATGATACGAGTACCTCCTTTCCGATGTCCTATTAGTTCTTTACTGCATCCCTGGCTCCCTCAGATTGAGGAAAAAGCAGAGAAATTGCGTCGCCATGAATTACTATGGGTTCTATAACTTTTCCTTCTAAATCCAGTAACGTTTCTATGGAAATGACAGCATTTCGTTTCGGGATACAACTATCTCCTTTCCGATGCACTATTCCTTCTTTACCTCAACGCTCGCTCCCTCAAATTGACGAATTAACACTGAAATTGCGCCGCTATGAAATACTATGTGTTCTATGACTTCTCCTTCTAAATCGAGTAACGTTTCTATGGTAACGACAGGATTTTCTTTTTGGATACGAGTATCTCCATTCCGATGCACTATTCCTTCTTTACTGCATCCCTCGCTACCTCACATTGACGAATTAACACAGAAATGGCGTCGCTATGAAATACTATGGGTTCTATGACTTCTTCTTCTACATCGAGTAACGTTTCTATGGAAACGACAGGATTTTGTTTTGGTATACGAGTATCTCCATTCCGATGCACTATTCCTTCTTTACTGCATCCCTCGCTCCCTCACATTGACGAATTAACACAGAAATTGCGTCGCTACGAATTACTATGGGTTCCATGTCTTCTCCTTCTAAATCGAGTAACGTTTCTATGGAAACGAAAGGTTTTTCTTTTGGGATACGAGTATCTACTTTCCTATGCACTATTACTTCTTCACTGCATCCCTGGCTCCCTCACATTGACGAATTAACACAGAAATTGCGTCGCTATGAAATACTATGTGTTCAATGACATCTCCTTCTAAATCGAGTAACGTTTCTATGGAAACGAAAGGATTTTCTTTTATGATACGAGTACCTCCTTTCCGATGCACTATTAATTCTTTACTGCATCCCTCGCTCCCTCAGATTGACGAATAAGCAGAGAAATAGCGTCGCCATGAATTACTATGAGTTCTATACCTTCTCCTTCTAAATCGAATAACGTTTCTATGGAAACGACAGGATTTCTTTTCGGGATACAACTATCTCCTTTCCGATGAACTATTCCTTCTTTACTTCATCCCTCGCTCCCTCACATTGACGAATTAACGCGGAAATTGCGTCGCTATAAATTACTTTGGGTTCTATGACTTCTCCTTTTAAATCGAGTAACGTTTCAATGGAAACGACTGGATTTTCTTTTGCGATAGGAGTATCTCCTTTGCGATGCAATATTCCTTCTTTACTGCATCTCTCGCTCCCTCACATTGACGAATTAACACAGAAAGTGCGTCGCTATGAAATACTATGTGTTCTATGACTTCTCCTTCTAAATCGAGTAACGTTTCTATGGTAACGACAGGATTATCTTTTGGGAAACGAGTATCCCCATTCCGATGCAGTATTCCTTCTTTTCTACATCCCTCGCTACCTCACATTGACGAATTAACACAGAAATGGCGTCGCTATGAAATACTATATGTTATATGACTTCTCCTTCTAAATCGAGTAACGTTTCTATGGAAACGTCAGGATTTTCTTTTGGTATACGAGTATCTCCTTTCCGATGCACTATTCCTTCTTTACTATGTCCCTCGCTTCCTCACTTTGACTATTTAACACAGAAATTGCGTCGCTATGAAATACTATGGGTTCTATGACTTCTCCTTCCAAATCGAGTAACGTTTCTATTGAAACGACAGGATTTTCTTTTGGGTTATGACTATCTCCTTTCCGATGCAGTATTCCTTCTTTACTGCATCCCTCGCTCCCTCACACTGACGAATTAACACAGAAATTGCGTCGATATGAAATACTATGTGGTCTATGACTTCCCCTTCTAAATCGAGTAACGTTTCTATTGAAACGACAGGATTTTCTTATGGTATACGAGTATCTCCTTTCCGTTGCACTATTCTTTCTTTACTGCATCCCTCGCTCCCTCACATTGACGAATTAACACAGAAATTGCGTCGCTATGATATACTATGTGTTCTATGACTTCTCCTTCTAAATCGAGTAACGTTACCTTGGAAACGAAAGGGTTTTCTTTTGGTATACGAGTATCTCCTTTCCGATACACTATTCCTTCTTTACTTCATCGCTCGCTCCCTCACATTGACAAATTAACGCAGAAATTGCGTCGCTATGAATTACTTTGGGTTCTATGACTTCTCGTTCTAAATCGAGTAACGTTTCCATTTAAACGACTGGATTTTCTTTTGGTATACGAGAATCTCCTTTCCGATGCACTATTCCTTCTTTACTGCATCTCTTGCTCCCTCACATTGACGAATTAACACAGAAATCGCGTCGCTATGAAATACTATGTGTTCCATGCCATCTCCTTTTACATCGAGTAACGTTTCTATGGAAACGACAGGATTTTCTTTTATGTTACGAGTACCTCCTTTCCGATGCACTATTAATTCTTTACTGCATCCCTCGCTCCCTCAGATTGACGAATAAGCAGAGAAATAGCGTCGCCATGAATTACTATGTGTTCTATAACATCTCCTTCTAAATCGAGTAACGTTTCTATGGAAACGACAGGATTATCTTTTGGGAAACGAGTATCTCCTTTCCGTTGCACTATTCCGTCATTACTAAATCCCTCGCTCCCTCACATTGACGAATTAACACTGAAATTGCGTCGCTATGATATACTATGTGTTCTACGACTTCTCCTTCTAAATCGAGTAACGTTACAATGGAAACGACATGATTTTCTCTTGGGATACGAGTATTTCCTTTCCGATGCACCATTCCTTCTTTACTGCATCTCTCGCTCCCTCACATTGACGAATTAACACAGAAATTGCGTCGCTAAGAAATACTATGTGTTCAATGACATCTCCTTCTAAATCGAGTAACGTTTCTATGGAAACGAAAGGATTTTCTTTTATGATACGAGTACCTCCTTTCCGATGCACTATTAATTCTTTACTGCATCCCTCGCTCCCTCAGATTGACGAATAAGCAGAGAAATAGCGTCGCCATGAATTACTATGAGTTCTATACCTTCTCCTTCTAAATCGAATAACGTTTCTATGGAAACGACAGGATTTCTTTTCGGGATACAACTATCTCCTTTCCGATGAACTATTCCTTCTTTACTTCATCCCTCGCTCCCTCACATTGACGAATTAACGCGGAAATTGCGTCGCTATAAATTACTTTGGGTTCTATGACTTCTCCTTTTAAATCGAGTAACGTTTCAATGGAAACGACTGGATTTTCTTTTGCGATAGGAGTATCTCCTTTGCGATGCAATATTCCTTCTTTACTGCATCTCTCGCTCCCTCACATTGACGAATTAACACAGAAAGTGCGTCGCTATGAAATACTATGTGTTCTATGACTTCTCCTTCTAAATCGAGTAACGTTTCTATGGTAACGACAGGATTATCTTTTGGGAAACGAGTATCCCCATTCCGATGCAGTATTCCTTCTTTTCTACATCCCTCGCTACCTCACATTGACGAATTAACACAGAAATGGCGTCGCTATGAAATACTATATGTTATATGACTTCTCCTTCTAAATCGAGTAACGTTTCTATGGAAACGTCAGGATTTTCTTTTGGTATACGAGTATCTCCTTTCCGATGCACTATTCCTTCTTTACTATGTCCCTCGCTTCCTCACTTTGACTATTTAACACAGAAATTGCGTCGCTATGAAATACTATGGGTTCTATGACTTCTCCTTCTAAATCGAGTAACGTTTCTATTGAAACGACAGGATTTTCTTTTGGGTTATGACTATCTCCTTTCCGATGCAGTATTCCTTCTTTACTGCATCCCTCGCTCCCTCACACTGACGAATTAACACAGAAATTGCGTCGATATGAAATACTATGTGGTCTATGACTTCTCCTTCTAAATCGAGTAACGTTTCTATTGAAACGACAGGATTTTCTTATGGTATACGAGTATCTCCTTTCCGTTGCACTATTCCTTCTTTACTGCATCCCTCGCTCCCTCACATTGACGAATTAACACAGAAATTGCGTCGCTATGATATACTATGTGTTCTATGACTTCTCCTTCTAAATCGAGTAACGTTACCTTGGAAACGAAAGGGTTTTCTTTTGGTATACGAGTATCTCCTTTCCGATACACTATTCCTTCTTTACTTCATCGCTCGCTCCCTCACATTGACAAATTAACGCAGAAATTGCGTCGCTATGAATTTCTTTGGGTTCTATGACTTCTCGTTCTAAATCGAGTAACGTTTCCATTTAAACGACTGGATTTTCTTTTGGTATACGAGAATCTCCTTTCCGATGCACTATTCCTTCTTTACTGCATCTCTTGCTCCCTCACATTGACGAATTAACACAGAAATCGCGTCGCTATGAAATACTATGTGTTCCATGCCATCTCCTTTTACATCGAGTAACGTTTCTATGGAAACGACAGGATTTTCTTTTATGTTACGAGTACCTCCTTTCCGATGCACTATTAATTCTTTACTGCATCCCTCGCTCCCTCAGATTGACGAATAAGCAGAGAAATAGCGTCGCCATGAATTACTATGTGTTCTATAACATCTCCTTCTAAATCGAGTAACGTTTCTATGGAAACGACAGGATGTTCTTTTGTGATGCGACTCTCTCCTTTCCGATGCACTATTCCTTCTTTACTGCGTCCCTCGCTCCCTCACTTTGACGAATTAACACAGAAATTGCGTCGCTATGAAATACTCTGTGTTCTACGACTTCTCCTTCAAAATCGAGTAACTTTTCAATGGAAACGACAGGATTTTCTTTTGGGATACGTGTATCTCCTTCCCGATGCACTATTCTCTCTAACTGCATCCCTCGCTCCCTCACATAGGAAAATTAACACAGAAATTCCGTCGCTATGAAATACCATTGGTTCTAAGACATCTCCTTCAAAATAGAGGAACGTTCATATGGAAACAACAGGATTTTCTATTACGATACGAGTATCTCCTTTCCGATGCACTATTCCTTCTTTACTGCATCCCTCGGTCCCTCAGACTGACGAATTAACACAGAAATTGCGTCGCCTTGAAATACTATGGGATCTATGACTTCACCTTCTAAATTGAGTAACGTATCTATGGATACGACAGGATATTCTTTTGGGATACGAGTTTATCCTTTCCGATGCGCAATTCCTGCTTTACTGCATCCCTGGCTCCCTCACATTGACAAATTAACACAGAAATTGCGACGCTATGGAATACTACGTGTTCTATGACTTCTCCTTCTAAATCGAGAAACGTTTCTGTTGAAACGACAGGATTTTCTTTTGGTATACAGGTATCTCCTTTCCGATGCTCTATGCCTTCTTTACTGTATCCCTCGCTCCCTCACATTGACGAATTAACACAGAAATTGCGTCGCCATGTAATACTATGGGTTCTATGACTTCTCCTTCGAAATCGAGTATCGTTTCTATTAAAACGAGAGGCTTTTCTTTTTGGTTACGACTATCTCCTTTCCGATGCAGTATTCCTTCCTTACTGCATCCTTCGCTCCCTCACATTGACGAATTAACACAGAAATTACGTCGCTATGAAATACTATGTTTTCCATGACTTCTCCTTCTAAATCGAGTAACGTTTCTATGGAAAGGACAGGATATTCTTTTATGATACGAGTACCTCCTTTCCGATGCACTATTAGTTCTTTACTGCGTCCCTCGCTCCGGCAGATTGACGAATAAGCAGAGAAATTGCGTCGCCATGAATTACTATGGGTTCTATAACTTTTCCTTGTATATCGAGTAACGTTTCTATGGAAACGACAGGATTTTCTTTTGGGATACGAGAATCTCCTTTCCGATGCACTATTCCTTCTTCACTGCATCTCTTGCTCCCTCACATTGACGAATTAACACAGAAATTGCGTCGCTATGAAATACTATGTGTTCTATGACTTCTCCTTCTAAATCGAGTAACGTTTCTATGGTAACGACAGGATTTTCTTTTGGGATACGAGTATCTCCATTCCGATATACTATTCCTTCTTTACTGCATCCCTCGCTACCTCACATCGACGAATTAACACAGAAATGGCGTCGCTATGAAATACTATGGGTTCTATGATTTCTCCTTCTACATCGAGTAACGCTTCTATGGAAACGACAGGATTTTCTTTTGGTATACGAGTATCTCCTTTCCGATGCACTAGTCCTTCTTTACTGCATCCCTCGCTCCCTCACATTGACGAATTAACACAGAAATTGGGTCGCTACGAATTACTAAGTGTTCCATGTCTTCTCCTTCTAAATCGAGTAACGTTTCTATGGAAACGACAGGATTTTCTTTTGGGATACGAGTATCTTCTTTCCTATGCACTATTACTTCTTCACTGCATCCCTGGCTCCCTCACATAACGATTTAACACAGATTTGCGATTGTATGGAATACTATGTGTACTATGACTTCTCCTTCTGAATCGAGTAACATATCTATGGAAACGAAAGGATTTTCTTATGGGATACGAGTATCTCCTTTCCGATGCACTATTCCTTCTTTACTGCATCCCTCGCTCCCTCACATTGACGAAATAACACAGAAACTGCGTCGCTATGAAATACTATGGGTTCAATGACTTCTCCTTCTAAATCGAGTAACGTTTCTATGGAAACGACAGGATTTTCTTTTGGTATACGAGTATCTCCTTTCCGTTGCACTATTCCGTCTTTACTGCATCTCTCGCTCCCTCACATTGACGAATTAACACAGATTATGCGTCGCATGAAATACTATGTGTTCCATGACATCTCCTTCTAAATCGAGTTACGTTTCTATGGAAACGACAGGATTTTCTTTTATGATACGAGTACCTCCTTTCCGATGCACTATTAATTCTTTACTGCATCCCTCGCTCCCTCAGATTGACGAATAAGCAGAGAAATAGCGTCGCCAAGCATTACTATGTGTTCTATAACTTCTCCTTCTAAATCGAGTAACGTTTCTATGGAAACGACAGGATGTTCTTTTGTGATGCGAATCTCTCCTTTCCGATGCACTATTCCTTCTTTACTGCGTCCCTCGCTCCCTCACTTTGACGAATTAACACAGAAATTGCGTCGCTATGAAATACTATGTGTTCTACGACTTCTCCTTCAAAATCGAGTAACTTTTCAATGGAAACGACAGGATTTTCTTTTGGGATACGTGTATCTCCTTTCCGATGCACTATTCCCTCTAACTGCATCCCTCGCTCCCTCACATAGGAAAATTAACACAGAAATTCCGTCGCTATGAAATACCATTGGTTCTAAGACATCTCCATCTAAATCGTGTAACGTTTATATGGAAACAACAGGATTTTCTATTACGATACGAGTATCTCCTTTCCGATGCACTATTCCTTCTTTACGGCATCCCTCGATCCCTCAGACTGACGAATTTACACAGAAATTGCGTCGCTATGAAATACTATGGGTTCTATGACTTCTCCTTCTAAATTGAGTAACGTATCTATGGATACGACAGGATTTTCTTTTGGGATACGATTATCTCCTTTCCGATGCACTATTCCTTCTTTACTGCATCCCTGGCTCCCTCACATTGACGAATTAACACATACATTGTGAAGCTATGGAATATTATGTGTTTTATGACTTTTCCTTCTATATCGAGTAACGTTTCTATGGAAACGACAGGATTTTCGTTTGGGATACGAGTATCTCCTTTCCGATGCTCTATGCCTTCTTTACTGCATCCCTCGCTCCCTCACATTGACGAATTAACGCAGAAATTGCGTCGCCATGAATTACTATGGGTTCCATAACTTTTCCTTGTATATCGAGTAACGTTTCTATGGAAACGACAGGATTTCTTTTCGGGATACAACTATCTCCTTTCCGATGCACTATTCCTTCTTTACTTCATCCCTCGCTCCTTCACATTGACGGATTAACGCAGAAATTGGGTCGCTATGAATTTTTTTGGGTTCTATGAGTTCGCCCCCGAAATCGAGTAACGTTTCCATGGAAACGACTGGATTTTCTTTTGGGATACGAGTATCTCCTTTCCGATGCACCATTCCTTCTTTACTGCATCTCTCGCACCCTCACATCGACGAATTAACACAGAGATTGCGTCGCTATGAAATACTATGTGTTCTATGACTTCTCCTTCTAAATCGAGTAACGTTTCTATGGTAACGACAGGATTTTCTTTTGGGATACGAGTAACTCCTTTCCGATGCACTATTTCTTCTTCACTGCATCCCTGCCTCCCTCACATTGACGAATTAACACAGATTTGTGATTCTATGAAATACTGTGTGTTCTATGACTTCTCCTTCTAAATCGAGTAACGTTTCTATGGAAACGACAGGATTTTTTTATGGGATACGGGTATCTCCTTTCCGATGCACTATTCCTACTTTACTGCATCCTTCGCTCCCTCACACTGAAGAATTAACATTGAAATTGCGTCGCTATGAAATACCATGGGTTCAATGACTTCTCCTTCTAAATCGAGTAACGTTTCTATGGAAACGACAGGATGTTCTTTTGTGATACAACTGTCTCCTTTCCGATCCACTATTCCTTCTTTATTTCATCCCTCGCTCCCTCACATTGACGAATTAAGGCAGAAATTGCGTCGCTATGAATTTTTTTGGGTTCTATGAGTTCTCCCTCTAAATCGAGTAACGTTTCCATGGAAACGACTGGATTTTCTTTGGGATACGAGTATCTCCTTTCCGATGCACCATTCCTTCTTTACTGCATCTCTCGCTCCCTCACATCGAAGAATTAACACAGAGATTGCGTCGCTATGAAATACTATGTGTTCTATGACATCTCCTTCTAAATCGAGTAACGTTTCAACGGTAACGACAGGATTTTCTTTTGGGATACGAGTATCTCCATTCCGATGCACTATTCCTTCTTTTCTGCATCCCTCGCTACCTCACATTGACGAATTAACACAGAAATTGCGCCGCTATGAAATACTATGGGTTCTATGACTTATTCTTCTAAATCGAGTAACGTTTCTGTGGAAACGACAGGATTCTCTTATAAGATACGAGTATCACCTTTCCGATGCACTATACCTTTTTTCTGCATCCCTCGCTCCCTCACACTGAAGAATTAACGCAGAAATTGCGTCGCTATGAAATACCATGGGATCAATGACTTCTTCTTCTAAATCGAGTAACGTTTCTATGGAAACGACAGGATGTTATTTTGTGAAACGACTATCTCCTTCCCGATGCACTATTCCTTCTTTACTGCATCCCTCGCTCCCTCACATTGACGATTTAACATAGAAATTGCGCCGTTATGAAATACTATGGGTTATATGACTTCTTCTTCTAAATCGAGTAACGTTTCTATGGAAACGACTGGATTTTCTTTTGGGATACGAGTATCTCCTTTCCGATGCACCATTCCTTCTTTACTGCATCTCTCGCTCCCTCACATTGACGAATTAACACAGAAATTGCGTCGCTATGAAATACTATGTGTTCTATGACTTCTCCTTCTCAACCGAGTAACGTTTCTATGGAAACGACAGGATTTTCTTTTGGTATACGAGTATCTCCTTTCCGATGCACTATTCCTTCTTTACTGCATCCCTCGCCCCCTCACAATGACGAATTAACACAGAAATTGCGTCGCTATGAATTACTATGCGTTCCACGTCTTCTCCTTCTAAATCCAGTTCCGTTTCTATAGAAACGACATGATATTCTTTTGGGATACGAGTATCTCCTTTCCGATGTACTATTCCTTCTTTACTGCATCCCTCGCTCCCTCACACTGAAGAATTAACACAGAAATTGCGTCGCTATGAATTACTATGGGTTCAATGACTTCTCCTTCTAAATCGAATTACGTTTCTATGGAAACGACAGGATGTTCTTTTGTGATACGACTATATCCTTTCCGATGCACTATTCCTTCTTTACAGCATCCCTCGATCCCTCACATTGACGAATTAACACAGAAATTGCATCGCTATGAAATACTATGTGTTTCATGACTTCTCCTTCTAAATCGAGTAACATTTCTATGGAAACGACAGGATTTTCTTTTATGATACGAGTACCTCCTTTACGATACACTATTAGTCCATTACTGCATCCCTCGCTCCCTCAGATTGACGAATAAGCAGAGAAATTGCGTCGCCATGAATTACTATGGGTTCTACATCGTCTCCTTCTAAATCGAGTAACGTTTCTATGGAAACGACGGGATTTCGTTTTGGGATTCAACTATCTCCTTTGCGATGCACTATTCCTTCTTTACTTCATCCCTCGCTCCCTCACATTGAGGAATTAACGCATAAATTGCGTTGCTATGAATTACTTTGGGCTCTATGACTTCTCCATCTAAATCGAGTAACGTTACCATGGAAACGACTGGATTTTCTTTTGGGATACGAGTATCTCCTTTCCGATGCACTATTCCTTCTTTACTGCATCTCTCGCTCCCCCACATTGACGAATTAACACAGAAATTGCGTCGCTATGAAAAACTGTGTGTTCTATGACTTCTCCTTCTAAATCGAGTAACGTTTCTATGGTAACGAAAGGATCTTCTTTTGGAATACGAGTATCTCCATTCCGATGCACTATTCCTTCTTTTCTGCATCCCTCGCTACCTCACATTGACGAATTAACACAGAAATTGCGCCGCTATGAAATACTATGGGTTCTATGACTTCTTCTTCTAAATCGAGTAACGTTTCTATGGAAACGACAGGATTTTCTTATGGGATACGAGTATCTCCTTTCCGATGCACTATTCCTTTTTTCTGCATCCCTCGCTCCCTCACACTGAAGAATTAACGCAGAAATTGCGTCGCTATGAAATACCATGGGATCAATGACTTCTCCTTCTAAATCGAGTAACGTTTCTATGGAAACGACTGGATGTTCTTTTGTGATACGAGTATCTCCTTCCCGATGCACTATTCCTTCTTTACTGCATCCCTCGCTCCCTCACATTGACGATTCAACATAGAAATTGCGCCGTTATGAAATACTAATGGTTCTATGACTTCTTCTTCTAAATCGAGTAACGTTTCTATGGAAACGACTGGATTTTCTTTTGGGATACGAGTATCTCCTTTCCGATGCACCATTCCTTCTTTACTGCATCTCTCGCTCCCTCACATCGAAGAATTAACACAGAGATTGCGTCGCTATGAAATACTATGTGTTCTATGACTTCTCCTTCTAAATCGAGTAACGTTTCTATGGTAACGACAGGATTTTCTTTTGGGATACGAGTATCTCCTTTCCGATGCACCATTCCTTCTTTACTGCATCTCTCGCTCCCTCACATTGACGAATTAACACAGAAATTGCGTCGCTATGAAATACTATGTGTTCTATGACCTTTCCTTCTCAACCGAGTAACGTTTCTATGGAAACGAGAGGATTTTCTTTTGGTATACGAGTATCTCCTTTCCGATGCACTATTCCTTCTTTACTGCATCCCTCGCCCCCTCACAATGACGAATTAACACAGAAATTGCGTCGCTATGAATTACTATGGGTTCCACGTCTTCTCCTTCTAAATCGAGTGACGTTTCTATACAAACGACAGGCTATATTTTTGGGATACGTGAATCCCCTTTCCGATGCACTATTCCTACTTTACTGCATCCCTCGTTCCCTCACATTGACGAATAAACACAGAAATTGCGTCGCTATGATATCCTATGGGTTCTATTACTTCTCCTTCTAAATCGAGTAACGTTTCTATGGAAACGAGAGGTTTTTCATTTGGTATACAAGTATCTCCATTCCGATGCACTATTCCTTCTTTACTGCGTCCCTCGCTCCCTCACTTTGACGAATTAACACAGAAATTGCGTCGCTATGAAATACTATGTGTTCTACGACTTCTCCTTCTAAATCGAGTAACGTTTCAATGGAAACGACAGGATTTTCTTTTGGGATACGAGTATCTCCTTCCGATGCACTATTCCCTCATTACTGCATCACACGCTCCCTCACATTGACGAATTAACACAGTAATTGCATCGCTATGAAATACTGTGTGTTCCATGACTTCTCCTTCTAAATCGAGTAACGTTTCTATGGAAACGACAGGATTTTCTTTTATGATACGAGTACCTCCTTTACGATGCACTATTAGTTCTTTACTGCATCCCTCGCTCCCTCAGATTGACGAATAAGCAGAGAAATTGCGTCGCCATGAATTACTATGGGTTCTACATATTCTCCTTGTAAATCGAGTAACGTTTCAATGGAAACGACTGGATTTTCTTTTGGGATACGAGTATCTCCATTCCGATGCACTATTCCTTCTTTACTGCATCCATCGCTACCTCACATTGACGAATTAACGCAGAAATTGCGTCGCTATGAATCTTTTTGGGTTCTATGAGTTCTCCTTCTGAATCGAGTAACGTTTCAATGGAAACGACTGGATTTTTTTTCCGATAGGAGTATCTCCTTTCCGGTGCACTATTCCTTCTTTACTGCATCTCTCGCTCCCTCACATTGACGAATTAACACTGAAATTGCATCGCTATGAAATACAATGTGTTCTATGACTTCTCCTTCTAAATGGAGTAACGTTTCTATGGTAACGACAGGATTCTCTTTTTGTATACGAGTATCTCCATTCCGATGCAGTATTCCTTCTTTACTGCATCCCTCGCTACCTCACATTGACGAATTAACACAGAAATGGCGTCAATACGAAATACTATGGGTTCTATGACTTCTCCTTCTAAATCGAGTAACGTTCCTATGGAAACGACAGGTTTTTCTTTTATGATACGAGTACCTCCTTTCCGATGTACTATTAGTTCTTTACTGCATCCCTCGCTCCCTCAGATTGACGAAAAAGCAGAGAAATTGCGTCGCCATGAATTACTATGGGTTCTATAACTTTTCCTTCTAAATCCAGTAACGTTTCTATGGAAATGACAGCATTTCGTTTCGGGATACAACTATCTCCTTTCCGATGCACTATTCCTTCTTTACCTCAACACTCGCTACCTCACATTGACGAATGAACACTGAAATTGCGTCGCTATGAAATACTATGTGTTCTATGACTTCTCCTTCTAAATCGAGTAACGTTTCTATGGTAACGACAGGATTTTCTTTTTGGATACGAGTATCTCCATTCCGATGCACTATTCCTTCTTTACTGCATCCCTCGCTACCTCACATTGACGAATTAACACAGAAATGGCGTCGCTATGAAATACTATGGGTTCTATGACTTCTCCTTCTACATCGAGTAACGTTTCTATGGAAACGACAGGATTTTCTTTTGGTATACGAGTATCTCCATTCCGATGCACTATTCCTTCTTTACTGCATCCCTCGCTCCCTCACATTGACGAATTAACACAGAAATTGCGTCGCTACGAATTACTATGGGTTCCATGTCTTCTCCTTCTAAATCGAGTAACGTTTCTATGGAAACGAAAGGATTTTCTTTTGGTATACGAGTATCTCCTTTCCGTTGCACTATTCCGTCATTACTGCATCCCTCGCTCCCTCACATTGACGAATTAACACAGAAATTGCGTCGCTATGATATACTATGTGTACTGTGACTTCTCCTTCTAAATCGAGTAACGTTTCTATGGAAACGAAAGGATTTTCTTTTATGATACGAGTACATCCTTTCCGATGCACTATTAATACTTTACTGCATCCCTCGCTCCCTCAGATTGACGAACAAGCAGAGAAATAGCGTCGCCATGACTTACTATGAGTTCTGTAACTTCTCCTTCTAAATCGAGTAACGTTTCTATGGAAACGACAGGATTTCGTTTCGGGATACAACTATCTCCTTTCCGATGCACTATTCCTTCTTTACTTCATCCCTCGCTCCCTCACATTGACGAATTAACGCGGAAAATGCGTCGCTATAAATTACTTTGGGTTCTATGACTTCTCCTCCTAGACCGAGTAACGTTTCAATGGTAACGACAGGATTTTCTTTTGGTATAAGCGTATATTCTTTCCGATGCACTATTACTTCTTTACTGCATCCCTCGCTTCCCTCACATTGGCGTAGTAACACAGAAATTGCGACGCTATGGATTACTATCTGTTCTGTGACTTCTCCTTCTACATCGAGTAACGTTTCTATGGAAACGACAGGACTTTCTTTTGGGACACGAGTATCTCCTTTCCGATGCACTATTCCTTCTTCACTGCATCCCTCGTTCCCTCACATTGAAGAATAAGCACAGAAATTGAGTCGCTATGAAATACTATGTGTTCTATGACTTCTCCTTCTAAATCAAGTAACGTTTCTATGGTAACGACAGGATTTTCTTTTTGGATACGAGTATCTCCATTCCGATGCAGTATTCCTTCTTTACTGCATCCCTCGCTACCTCACATTGACGAATTAACACAGAAATTGCGTCAATACGAAATACTATGGGTTCTATGACTTCTCCTTCTAAATCGAGTAACGTTCCTATGGAAATGACAGGATTTTCTATTATGATACGAGTACCTCCTTTCCGATGCACTATTAGTTCTTTACTGCATCCCTCGCTCCCTCAGATTGACGAAAAAGCTTAGAAATTGCGTCGCCATGAATTACTATGGGTTCTATAACTTTTACTTCTAAATCGAGTAACGTTTCTATGGAAATGACAGGATTTCGTTTCGGGATACAACTATCTCCTTTCCGATGCACTATTCCTTCTTTACTTCATCGCTCGCTCCCTCACATTGACGAATTAACGCAGAAATTGCGTCGCTATGAATTACTTTGGGTTCTATGACTTCTCGTTCTAAATCGAGTGACGTTTCCATTTAAACGACTGGATTTTCTTTTGGGATACGAGAATCTCCTTTCCGATGCACTATTCCTTCTTCACTGCATCTCTTGCTCCCTCACATTGACGAATTAACACAGAAATTGCGTCGCTATGAAATACTATGTGTTCTATGACTTCTCCTTCTAAATCGAGTAACCTTTCTATGGTAACGACAGGATTTTCTTTTGGGATACGAGTATCTCCATTCCGATGCACTATTCCTTCTTTACTGCATCCCTCGCTACCCCACATTGACGAATTAACACAGAAATGGCGTCGCTATGAAATACTATGTGTTCTGTGACTTCTCCTTCTACATCGAGTAACGTTTTTATGGAAACGACAGGATTTTCTTTTGGTATACGAGTATCTCCTTTCCGATGCACTATTCCTTCTTTACTGCATCCCTCGCTCCCTCACATTGACGAATTAACACAGAAATTGGGTCGCTACCAATTACTATGGGTTCCATGTCTTCTCCTTCTAAATCGAGTAACGTTTCTATGGAAACGACAGGATTTTCTTTTGGGATACGAGTATCTTCTTTCCTATGCACTATTACTTCTTCACTGCATCCCTGGCTCCCTCACATTGACGATTTAACACAGATTTGCGATTCTATGGAATACTATGTGTACTATGACTTCTATTTCTAAATCGAGTAACGTATCTATGGAAACGACAGGATTTTCTTATGGGATACGAGTATCTCCTTTCCGATGCACTATTCCTTCTTTACTGCATCCCTCGCTCCCTCACATTGACGTAATAACACAGAAACTGCGTCGCTATGAAATACTAT
Source organism: Schistocerca piceifrons (assembly GCF_021461385.2). NCBI lineage: Eukaryota > Metazoa > Arthropoda > Insecta > Orthoptera > Acrididae > Schistocerca > Schistocerca piceifrons. The sequence goes on from NW_025728230.1 coordinate 150,345, forward strand.
GGGTTCAATGACTTCTCCTTCTAAATCGGGTAACGTTTCTATGGAAACGACAGGATTTTCTTTTGGTATACGAGTATCTCCTTTCCGTTGCACTATTCCGTCTTTACTGCATCTCTCGCTCCCTCACATTGACGAATTAACACAGAAATTGTGTCGCTATGAAATACTATGTGTTCCATGCCATCTCCTTCTACATCGAGTAACGTTTCTATGGAAACGACAGGATTTTCTTTTATGTTACGAGTACCTCCTTTCCGATGCACTATTAATTCTTTACTGCATCCCTCGCTCCCTCAGATTGACGAATAAGCAGAGAAATAGCGTCGCCATGAATTACTATGTGTTCTATAACATCTCCTTCTAAATCGAGTAACGTTTCTATGGAAACGACAGGATGTTCTTTTGTGATGCGACTCTCTCCTTTCCGATGCACTATTCCTTCTTTACTGCGTCCCTCGCTCCCTCACTTTGACGAATTAACACAGAAATTGCGTCGCTATGAAATACTATGTGTTCTACGACTTCTCCTTCAAAATCGAGTAACTTTTCAATGGAAACGACAGGATTTTCTTTTGGGATACGTGTATCTCCTTTCCGATGCACTATTCCCTCTAACTGCATCCCTCGCTCCCTCACATAGGAAAATTAACACAGAAATTCCGTCGCTATGAAATACCATTGGTTCTAAGACATCTCCTTCAAAATCGAGTAACGTTCATATGGAAACAACAGGATTTTCTATTACGATACGAGTATCTCCTTTCCGATGCACTATTCCTTCTTTACTTCAACCCTCGGTCCCTCACACTGACGAATTAACACAGAAATTTCGTCGCTATGAAATACTATGGGTTCTATGACTTCACCTTCTAAATTGAGTAACGTATCTATGGATACGACAGGATATTCTTTTGGGATACGAGATTCTCCTTTCCGATGCGCAATTCCTGCTTTACTGCATCCCTGGCTCCCTCACATTGACAAATTAACACAGAAATTGCGACGCTATGGAATACTACGTGTTCTATGACTTCTCCTTCTAAATCGAGAAACGTTTCAATTGAAACGACAGGATTTTCTTTTAGTATACAAGTATCTCCTTTCCGATGCACTATTCCTTCTTTACTGCATCCCTCGCTCCCTCACGTTGACGAATTAACACAGAAATGGCGTCGCTATGAAACACTATGGGCTCTATGACTTCTCCCTCTAAATCGAGTTACGTTTCTACGGAAACGACAGGATTTTCGTTTGGGATACGAGTATCTCCTTTCCGATGCTCTATGCCTTCTTTACTGCATCCCTCGCTCCCTCACATTTTACGAATTAACACAGAAATTGCGTCGCCATGTAATACTATGGGTTCTATGACTTCTCCTTCGAAATCGAGTATCGTTTCTATTAAAACGACAGGCTTTTCTTTTTGGTTACGACTATCTCCTTTCCGATGCAGTATTCCTTCCTTACTGCATCCCTCGCTCCCTCACATTGACGAATTAACACAGAAATTGCGTCGTTATGATATACTATGTGTACTGTGACTTCTCCTTCTAAATCGAGTAACGTTTCTATGGAAACGACAGGATTTTCTTTTATGATACGAGTACCTCCTTTCCGATGCACTATTAGTTCTTTACTGCGTCCCTCGCTCCGGCAGATTGACGAATAAGCAGAGAAATTGTGTCGCCATGAATTACTATGGGTTCTATAACTTTTCCTTGTATATCGAGTAACGTTTCTATGGAAACGACAGGATTTCTTTTCGGGATACAACTATCTCCTTTCCGAAGCACTATTCCTTCTTTACTTCATCCCTCGCTCCCTCACATTGACGAATTAACGCAGAAATTGCGTCGCTATGAATTACTTTGGGTTCTGTGACTTCTCCTTCTAAATCGAGTAACGTTTCCATTTAAACGACTGTATTTTCTTTTGGGATACGAGAATCTTATTTCCGATGCACTATTCCTTCTTCACTGCATCTCTTGCTCCCTCACATTGACGAATTAACACAGAAATTGCGTCGCTATGAAATACTATGTGTTCTATGACTTCTCCTTCTAAATCGAGTAACGTTTCTATGGTAACGACAGGATTTTCTTTTGGGATACGAGTATCTCCTTTCCGATGCACTATTCCTTCTTTACTGCATCCCTCGCTCCCTCAGATTGACGAATAAGCAGAGAAATTGCGTCGCCATGAATTACTATGGGTTCTACATATTCTCCTTGTAAATCGAGTAACGTTTCAATGGAAACGACTGGATTTTCTTTTGGGATACGAGTATCTCCATTCCGATGCACTATTCCTTCTTTACTGCATCCATCGCTACCTCACATTGACGAATTAACGCAGAAATTGCGTCGCTATGAATCTTTTTGGGTTCTATGAGTTCTCCTTCTGAATCGAGTAACGTTTCAATGGAAACGACTGGATTTTTTTTCCGATAGGAGTATCTCCTTTCCGGTGCACTATTCCTTCTTTACTGCATCTCTCGCTCCCTCACATTGACGAATTAACACTGAAATTGCATCGCTATGAAATACAATGTGTTCTATGACTTCTCCTTCTAAATGGAGTAACGTTTCTATGGTAACGACAGGATTCTCTTTTTGTATACGAGTATCTCCATTCCGATGCAGTATTCCTTCTTTACTGCATCCCTCGCTACCTCACATTGACGAATTAACACAGAAATGGCGTCAATACGAAATACTATGGGTTCTATGACTTCTCCTTCTAAATCGAGTAACGTTCCTATGGAAACGACAGGTTTTTCTTTTATGATACGAGTACCTCCTTTCCGATGTACTATTAGTTCTTTACTGCATCCCTCGCTCCCTCAGATTGACGAAAAAGCAGAGAAATTGCGTCGCCATGAATTACTATGGGTTCTATAACTTTTCCTTCTAAATCCAGTAACGTTTCTATGGAAATGACAGCATTTCGTTTCGGGATACAACTATCTCCTTTCCGATGCACTATTCCTTCTTTACCTCAACACTCGCTACCTCACATTGACGAATGAACACTGAAATTGCGTCGCTATGAAATACTATGTGTTCTATGACTTCTCCTTCTAAATCGAGTAACGTTTCTATGGTAACGACAGGATTTTCTTTTTGGATACGAGTATCTCCATTCCGATGCACTATTCCTTCTTTACTGCATCCCTCGCTACCTCACATTGACGAATTAACACAGAAATGGCGTCGCTATGAAATACTATGGGTTCTATGACTTCTCCTTCTACATCGAGTAACGTTTCTATGGAAACGACAGGATTTTCTTTTGGTATACGAGTATCTCCATTCCGATGCACTATTCCTTCTTTACTGCATCCCTCGCTCCCTCACATTGACGAATTAACACAGAAATTGCGTCGCTACGAATTACTATGGGTTCCATGTCTTCTCCTTCTAAATCGAGTAACGTTTCTATGGAAACGAAAGGATTTTCTTTTGGTATACGAGTATCTCCTTTCCGTTGCACTATTCCGTCATTACTGCATCCCTCGCTCCCTCACATTGACGAATTAACACAGAAATTGCGTCGCTATGATATACTATGTGTACTGTGACTTCTCCTTCTAAATCGAGTAACGTTTCTATGGAAACGAAAGGATTTTCTTTTATGATACGAGTACATCCTTTCCGATGCACTATTAATACTTTACTGCATCCCTCGCTCCCTCAGATTGACGAACAAGCAGAGAAATAGCGTCGCCATGACTTACTATGAGTTCTGTAACTTCTCCTTCTAAATCGAGTAACGTTTCTATGGAAACGACAGGATTTCGTTTCGGGATACAACTATCTCCTTTCCGATGCACTATTCCTTCTTTACTTCATCCCTCGCTCCCTCACATTGACGAATTAACGCGGAAAATGCGTCGCTATAAATTACTTTGGGTTCTATGACTTCTCCTCCTAGACCGAGTAACGTTTCAATGGTAACGACAGGATTTTCTTTTGGTATAAGCGTATATTCTTTCCGATGCACTATTACTTCTTTACTGCATCCCTCGCTTCCCTCACATTGGCGTAGTAACACAGAAATTGCGACGCTATGGATTACTATCTGTTCTGTGACTTCTCCTTCTACATCGAGTAACGTTTCTATGGAAACGACAGGACTTTCTTTTGGGACACGAGTATCTCCTTTCCGATGCACTATTCCTTCTTCACTGCATCCCTCGTTCCCTCACATTGAAGAATAAGCACAGAAATTGAGTCGCTATGAAATACTATGTGTTCTATGACTTCTCCTTCTAAATCAAGTAACGTTTCTATGGTAACGACAGGATTTTCTTTTTGGATACGAGTATCTCCATTCCGATGCAGTATTCCTTCTTTACTGCATCCCTCGCTACCTCACATTGACGAATTAACACAGAAATTGCGTCAATACGAAATACTATGGGTTCTATGACTTCTCCTTCTAAATCGAGTAACGTTCCTATGGAAATGACAGGATTTTCTATTATGATACGAGTACCTCCTTTCCGATGCACTATTAGTTCTTTACTGCATCCCTCGCTCCCTCAGATTGACGAAAAAGCTTAGAAATTGCGTCGCCATGAATTACTATGGGTTCTATAACTTTTACTTCTAAATCGAGTAACGTTTCTATGGAAATGACAGGATTTCGTTTCGGGATACAACTATCTCCTTTCCGATGCACTATTCCTTCTTTACTTCATCGCTCGCTCCCTCACATTGACGAATTAACGCAGAAATTGCGTCGCTATGAATTACTTTGGGTTCTATGACTTCTCGTTCTAAATCGAGTGACGTTTCCATTTAAACGACTGGATTTTCTTTTGGGATACGAGAATCTCCTTTCCGATGCACTATTCCTTCTTCACTGCATCTCTTGCTCCCTCACATTGACGAATTAACACAGAAATTGCGTCGCTATGAAATACTATGTGTTCTATGACTTCTCCTTCTAAATCGAGTAACCTTTCTATGGTAACGACAGGATTTTCTTTTGGGATACGAGTATCTCCATTCCGATGCACTATTCCTTCTTTACTGCATCCCTCGCTACCCCACATTGACGAATTAACACAGAAATGGCGTCGCTATGAAATACTATGTGTTCTGTGACTTCTCCTTCTACATCGAGTAACGTTTTTATGGAAACGACAGGATTTTCTTTTGGTATACGAGTATCTCCTTTCCGATGCACTATTCCTTCTTTACTGCATCCCTCGCTCCCTCACATTGACGAATTAACACAGAAATTGGGTCGCTACCAATTACTATGGGTTCCATGTCTTCTCCTTCTAAATCGAGTAACGTTTCTATGGAAACGACAGGATTTTCTTTTGGGATACGAGTATCTTCTTTCCTATGCACTATTACTTCTTCACTGCATCCCTGGCTCCCTCACATTGACGATTTAACACAGATTTGCGATTCTATGGAATACTATGTGTACTATGACTTCTATTTCTAAATCGAGTAACGTATCTATGGAAACGACAGGATTTTCTTATGGGATACGAGTATCTCCTTTCCGATGCACTATTCCTTCTTTACTGCATCCCTCGCTCCCTCACATTGACGTAATAACACAGAAACTGCGTCGCTATGAAATACTATGGGTTCAATGACTTCTCCTTCTAAATCGGGTAACGTTTCTATGGAAACGACAGGATTTTCTTTTGGTATACGAGTATCTCCTTTCCGTTGCACTATTCCGTCTTTACTGCATCTCTCGCTCCCTCACATTGACGAATTAACACAGAAATTGTGTCGCTATGAAATACTATGTGTTCCATGCCATCTCCTTCTACATCGAGTAACGTTTCTATGGAAACGACAGGATTTTCTTTTATGTTACGAGTACCTCCTTTCCGATGCACTATTAATTCTTTACTGCATCCCTCGCTCCCTCAGATTGACGAATAAGCAGAGAAATAGCGTCGCCATGAATTACTATGTGTTCTATAACATCTCCTTCTAAATCGAGTAACGTTTCTATGGAAACGACAGGATGTTCTTTTGTGATGCGACTCTCTCCTTTCCGATGCACTATTCCTTCTTTACTGCGTCCCTCGCTCCCTCACTTTGACGAATTAACACAGAAATTGCGTCGCTATGAAATACTATGTGTTCTACGACTTCTCCTTCAAAATCGAGTAACTTTTCAATGGAAACGACAGGATTTTCTTTTGGGATACGTGTATCTCCTTTCCGATGCACTATTCCCTCTAACTGCATCCCTCGCTCCCTCACATAGGAAAATTAACACAGAAATTCCGTCGCTATGAAATACCATTGGTTCTAAGACATCTCCTTCAAAATCGAGTAACGTTCATATGGAAACAACAGGATTTTCTATTACGATACGAGTATCTCCTTTCCGATGCACTATTCCTTCTTTACTTCAACCCTCGGTCCCTCACACTGACGAATTAACACAGAAATTTCGTCGCTATGAAATACTATGGGTTCTATGACTTCACCTTCTAAATTGAGTAACGTATCTATGGATACGACAGGATATTCTTTTGGGATACGAGATTCTCCTTTCCGATGCGCAATTCCTGCTTTACTGCATCCCTGGCTCCCTCACATTGACAAATTAACACAGAAATTGCGACGCTATGGAATACTACGTGTTCTATGACTTCTCCTTCTAAATCGAGAAACGTTTCAATTGAAACGACAGGATTTTCTTTTAGTATACAAGTATCTCCTTTCCGATGCACTATTCCTTCTTTACTGCATCCCTCGCTCCCTCACGTTGACGAATTAACACAGAAATGGCGTCGCTATGAAACACTATGGGCTCTATGACTTCTCCCTCTAAATCGAGTTACGTTTCTACGGAAACGACAGGATTTTCGTTTGGGATACGAGTATCTCCTTTCCGATGCTCTATGCCTTCTTTACTGCATCCCTCGCTCCCTCACATTTTACGAATTAACACAGAAATTGCGTCGCCATGTAATACTATGGGTTCTATGACTTCTCCTTCGAAATCGAGTATCGTTTCTATTAAAACGACAGGCTTTTCTTTTTGGTTACGACTATCTCCTTTCCGATGCAGTATTCCTTCCTTACTGCATCCCTCGCTCCCTCACATTGACGAATTAACACAGAAATTGCGTCGTTATGATATACTATGTGTACTGTGACTTCTCCTTCTAAATCGAGTAACGTTTCTATGGAAACGACAGGATTTTCTTTTATGATACGAGTACCTCCTTTCCGATGCACTATTAGTTCTTTACTGCGTCCCTCGCTCCGGCAGATTGACGAATAAGCAGAGAAATTGTGTCGCCATGAATTACTATGGGTTCTATAACTTTTCCTTGTATATCGAGTAACGTTTCTATGGAAACGACAGGATTTCTTTTCGGGATACAACTATCTCCTTTCCGAAGCACTATTCCTTCTTTACTTCATCCCTCGCTCCCTCACATTGACGAATTAACGCAGAAATTGCGTCGCTATGAATTACTTTGGGTTCTGTGACTTCTCCTTCTAAATCGAGTAACGTTTCCATTTAAACGACTGTATTTTCTTTTGGGATACGAGAATCTTATTTCCGATGCACTATTCCTTCTTCACTGCATCTCTTGCTCCCTCACATTGACGAATTAACACAGAAATTGCGTCGCTATGAAATACTATGTGTTCTATGACTTCTCCTTCTAAATCGAGTAACGTTTCTATGGTAACGACAGGATTTTCTTTTGGGATACGAGTATCTCCTTTCCGATGCACTATTCCTTCTTTACTGCATCCCTCGCTACCTCACATCGACGAATTAACACAAAAATGGCGTCGCTATGAAATACTATGGGTTCTATGATTTCTCCTTCTACATCGAGTAACGTTTCTATGGAAACGACAGGATTTTCTTTTGGTATACGAGAATCTCCTTTCCGATGCACTATTCCTTCTTTACTGCATCCCTCGCTCCCTCACATTGACGAATTAACACAGAAATTGGGTCGCTACAAATTACTATGTGTTCCATGTCTTCTCCTTCTAAATCGAGTAACGTTTCTATGGAAACGACAGGATTTTCTTTTGGGATACGAGTATCTTCTTTCCTATGCACTATTACTTCTTCACTGCATCCCTGGCTCCCTCACATTGACGATTTAACACAGATTTGCGATTGTATGGAATACTATGTGTACTATGACTTCTCCTTCTAAATCGAGTAACGTATCTATGGAAACGACAGGATTTTCTTATGGGATACGAGTATCTCCTTTCCGATGCACTATTCCTTCTTTACTGCATCCCTCGCTCCCTCACATTGACGAAATAACACAGAAACTGCGTCGCTATGAAATACTATGGGTTCAATGACTTCTCCTTCTAAATCGAGTAACGTTTCTATGGAAACGACAGGATTTTCTTTTGGTATACGAGTATCTCCTTTCCGTTGCACTATTCCGTCTTTACTGCATCTCTCGCTCCCTCACATTGACGAATTAACACAGATTATGCGTCGGTATGAAGTACTATGTGTTCCATTACATCTCCTTCTAAATCGAGTTACGTTTCTATGGAAACGACAGGATTTTCGTTTATGATACGAGTACCTCCTTTCCGATGCACTATTAATTCTTTACTGCATCCCTCGCTCCCTCAGATTGACGAATAAGCAGAGAAATAGTCTCGCCATGCATTACTATGTGTTCTATAACTTCTCCTTCTAAATCGAGTAACGTTTCTATGGAAACGACAGGATGTTCTTTTGTGATGCAAATCTCTCCTTTCCGATGCACTATTCCTTCTTTACTGCATCTCTCGCTCCCTCACTTTGACGAATTAACACAGAAATTCCGTCGCTATGAAATACCATTGGTTCTAAGACATCTCCTTCTAAATCGAGTAACGTTAGTATGGAAACAACAGGACTTTCTATTACGATACGAGTATCTCCTTTCCGATGCACTATTCCTTCTTTACGGCATCCCTCGGTCCCTCAGACTGACAAATTTACACAGAAATTGTGTCGCTATGAAATACTATGGGGTCTATGACTTCTCCTTCTAAATTGAGTAACGTATCTATGGATACGACAGGATTTTCTTTTGGGATACGATTATCTCCTTTCCGATGCACTATTCATTCTTTACTGCATCCCTCGCTCCCTCACATTGACGAATTAACACATACATTGCGACGCTATGGAATAATATGTGTTTTATGACTTTTCCTTCTATATCGAGTAACGTTTCTATGGAAACGACAGGATTTTCGTTTGGGATACGAGTATCTCCTTTCCGATGCTCTATGCCTTCTTTACTGCATCCCTCGCTCCCTCACATTGACGAATTAACGCAGAAATTGCGTCGCCATGAATTACTATGGGTTCTATAACTTTTCCTTGTATATCGAGTAACGTTTCTATGGAAACGACAGGATTTCTTTTCGGGATACAACTATCTCCTTTCCGATGCACTATTCCTTCTTTATTTCATCCCTCGCTACCTCCCATTGACGAATTAACGCAGAAATTGCGTCGCTATGAAATTTTTTGGGTTCTATGAGTTCGCCCCCTAAATCGAGTAACGTTTCCACGGAAACGACTGGATTTTCTTTTGGGATACGAGTATCTCCTTTCCGATGCACCATTCCTTCTTTACTGCATCTCTCGCACCCTCACATCGACGAATTAACACTGAGATTGCGTCGCTATGAAATACTATGTGTTCTATGACTTCTCCTTCTAAATCGAGTAACGTTTCTATGGTAACGACAGGATTTTCTTTTGGGATACGAGTAACTCCTTTCCGATGCACTATTTCTTCTTCACTGCATCCCTGGCTCCCTCACATTGACCAATTAACACAGATTTGTGATTCTACGAAATACTGTGTGTTCTATGACTTCTCCTTCTAAATCGAGTAACGTTTCTACGGAAACGACAGGATTTTTTTATGGGATACGGGTATCTCCTTTCCGATGCACTATTCCTACTTTACTGCATCCTTCGCTCCCTCACACTGAAGAATTAACATTGAAATTGCGTCGTTATGAAATACTATGGGTTCAATGACTTCTCCTTCTAAATCGAGTAACGTTTCTATGGAAACGACAGGATGTTCTTTTGTGATACGACTATATCCTTTCCGATGTACTATTCCTTCTTTACTGCATCCCTCGATCCCCCACATTGACGAATTAACACAGAATTTGCGTCGCTATGAAATACTATGGGTTCTATGACTTCTCCTTCTAAATCGAGTGACGTTTCTATAAAAACGACAGGATTTCTTTTCGGGATACAACTATCTCCTTTCCGATGCACTATTCCTTCTTTATTTCATCCCTCGCTCCCTCACATTGACGAATTAACGCAGAAATTGCGTCGCTATGAATTTTTTTGGGTTCTATGAGTTCTCCCTCTTAATCGAGTAACGTTTCCATGGAAACGACTGGATTTTCTTTGGGATACGAGTATCTCCTTTCCGATGCACCATTCCTTCTTTACTACATCTCTCGCTCGCTCACATCGAAGAATTAACACAGAGATTGCGTCGCTATGAAATACTATGTGTTCTATGACTTCTCCTTCTTAACCGAGTAACGTTTCTATGGAAACGACAGGATTTTCTTTTGGTATACGAGTATCTCCTTTCCGATGCACAATTCCTTCTTTACTGCATCCCTCGCCCCCTCACAGTGACGAATTAACAAAGAAATTGCGTCGCTATGAATTAATATGGGTTCCACGTCTTCTCCTTCTAAATCGAGTTACTTTTCTATAGAAACGACAGGATATTCTTTTGGGATACGAGTATCTCCTTTCCGATGCACTATTCCTTCTTCACTGCATCCCTGACTCCCTCACATTGACGAATTAACACAGATTTGCGATTCTATGGAATACTATGTGTTCTATGACTTCTCCTTCTAAATCGAGTAACGTTTCTATGGAAACGACAGGATTTTCTTATGGGATACGAGTATCTCCTTTCCGATGTACTATTCCTTCTTTACTGCATCCCTCGCTCCCTCACACTAAAGAATTAACACAGAAATTGCGTCGCTATGAAATACTATGGGTTCAATGACTTCTCCTTCTAAATCGAGTTACGTTTCTATGGAATCGACAGGATGTTCTTTTGTGATACGACTATATCCTTTCCGATGCACTATTCCTTCTTTACTGCATCCCTCGATCCCTCACATTGACGAATTAACACAGAATTTGCGTCGCTATGAAATACTATGTGTTCTATGACTTCTCCTTCTAAATCGAGTGACGTTTCTATAAAAACGACAGGATTTCTTTTCGGGATACAACTATCTCCTTTCCGATGCACTATTCTTTCTTTACTGCGTCCCTCGCTCCCTCACTTTGACGAATTAACACAGAAATTGCGTCGCTATGAAATACTATGTGTTCTACGACTTCTCCTTCTAAATCGAGTAACGTTTCAATGGAAACGACAGGATTTTCTTTTGGGATACGAGTATCTCCTTCCGATGCACTATTCCCTCTTTACAGCATCACGCGCTCCCTCACATTGACGAATTAACACAGAAATTGCATCGCTATGAAATACTATGTGTTTCTTGACTTCTCCTTCTAAATCGAGTAAAATTTCTATGGAAACGACTGGATTTTCTTGTATGATACGAGTACCTCCTTTACGATGCACTATTAGTTCTTTACTGCATCCCTCGCTCCCTCAGATTGACGAATAAGCAGAGAAATTGCGTCGCCATGAATTACTATGGGTTCTACATGTTCTCCTTCGAAATCGAGTAACGTTTCTATGGAAACGACGGGTTTTCGTTTTGGGATACAACTATCTCCTTTGCGATGCACTATTCCTTCTTTACTTCATCTCTCGCTCCCTCACATTGACGAATTAACACAGAAATTGCGTCGCTATGAAAAACTGTGTGTTCTATGACTTCTCCTTCTAAATCGAGTAACGTTTCTATGGAAACGACAGGATTTTCTTTTGGTATACGAGTATCTCCTTTCCGATGCACTATTCCTTCTTTACTGCATCCCTCGCCCCCTCACAATGACGAATTAACACAGAAATTGCGTCGCTGTGAATTACTATGCGTTCCACGTCTTCTCCTTCTAAATCGAGTTCCGTTTCTGTAGAAACGACAGGATATTCTTTTGGGATACGAGTATCTCCTTTCCGATGTACTATTCCTTCTTTACTGCATCCCTCGCTCCCTCACACTGAAGAATTAACACAGAAATTGCGTCGCTATGAAATACTATGGGTTCAATGACTTCTCCTTCTAAATCGAGTTACGTTTCTATGGAAACGATAGGATGTTCTTTTGTGATACGACTATATCCTTTCCGATGCACTATTCCTTCTTTACTGCATCCCTCGATCCCTCACATTGACGAATTAACACAGAAATTGCATCGCTATGAAATACTATGTGTTTCATGACTTCTCCTTCTAAATCGAGTAACATTTCTATGGAAACGACAGGATTTTCTTTTATGATACGAGTACCTCCTTTACGATGCACTATTAGTTCTTTACTGCATCCCTCGCTCCCTCAGATTGACGAATAAGCAGAGAAATTGCGTCGCCATGAATTACTATGGGTTCTACATCTTCTCCTTCTAAATCGAGTAACGTTTCTATGGAAACGACGGGATTTCGTTTTGGGATACACCTATCTCCTTTGCGATGCACTATTCCTTCTTTACTTCATCCCTCGCTCCCTCACATTGAGGAATTAACGCATAAATTGCGTTGCTATGAATTACTTTGGGCTCTATGACTTCTCCTTCTAAATCGAGTAACGTTACAATGGAAACGACTTGATTTTCTTTTGGGATACGAGTATCTCCTTTCCGATGCACTATTCCTTCTTTACTGCATCTCTCGCTCCCCCACAGTGACGAATTAACACAGAAATTGCGTCACTATGAAAAACTGTGTGTTCTATGACTTCTCCTTCTAAATCGAGTAACGTTTCTATGGTAACGACAGGATTTTCTTTTGGGATACGAGTATCTCCATTCCGATGCACTATTCCTTCTTTTCTGCATCCCTCGCTACCTTACATTGACGAATTAACACAGAAATTGCGCCGCTATGAAATACTATGGGTTCTATGACCTCTTCTTCTAAATCGAGTAACGTTTCTATGGAAACGACAGGATTTTCTTATGGGATACGAGTATCTCCTTTCCGATGCACTATTCCTTTTTTCTGCATCCCTCGCTCCCTCACACTGAAGAATTAACGCAGAAATTGCGTCGCTATGAAATACCATGGGATCAATGACTTCTCCTTCTAAATCGAGTGACGTTTCTATGGAAACGACAGGATGTTCTTTTGTGATACGACTATCTCCTTCCCGATGCACTATTCCTTCTTTACTGCATCCCTCGCTCCCTCACATTGACGATTCAACATAGAAATTGCGCCGTTATGAAATACTATGGGTTCTATGACTTCTTCTTCTAAATCGAGTAACGTTTCTATGGAAACGACTGGATTTTCTTTTGGGATACGAGTATCTCCTTTCCGATGCACCATTCCTTCTTTACTGCATCTCTCGCTCCCTCACATCGAAGAATTAACACAGAGATTGCGTCGCTATGAAATACTATGTGTTCTATGACTTCTCCTTCTAAATCGAGTAACGTTTCTATGGTAACGACAGGATTTTCTTTTGGGATACGAGTATCTCCTTTCCGATGCACCATTCCTTCTTTACTGCATCTCTCGCTCCCTCACATTGACGAATTAACACAGAAATTGCGTCGCTATGAAATACTATGTGTTCTATGACTTCTCCTTCTCAACCGAGAAACGTTTCTATGGAAGCGACATGATATTCTTTTGGGATACGAGTATCTCCTTTCCGATGTACTATTCCTTCTTTACTGCATCTCTCGCTCCCTCACACTGAAGAATTAACACAGAAATTGCGTCGCTATGATATACTATGGGTTTAATGACTTCTCCTTCTAAATCGAGTTACGTTTCTATGGAAACGGCAGGATGTTCTTTTGTGACACGACTATATCCTTTCTGATGCACTATTCCTTCTTTACTGCATCCCTCGATCCCTCACATTGACGAATTAACACAGAATTTGCGTCGCTATGAAATACTATGGGTTCTATGACTTCTCCTTCTAAATCGAGTGACGTTTCTATACAAACGACAGGATATATTTTTGGGATACGTGAATCCCCTTTCCGATGCACTATTCCTACTTTACTGCATCCCTCGTTCCCTCACATTGACGAATAAACACAGAAATTGCGTCGCTATGATATCCTATGGGTTCTATTACTTCTCGTTCTAAATCGAGTAACGTTTCTATGGAAACGAGAGGTTTTTCATTTGGTATACTAGTATCTCCATTCCGATGCACTATTCCTTCTTTACTGCGTCCCTCGCTCCCTCACTTTGACGAATTAACACAGAAATTGCGTCGCTATGAAATACTATGTGTTCTACGACTTCTCCTTCTAAATCGAGTAACGTTTCAATGGAAACGACAGGATTTTCTTTTGGGATACGAGTATCTCCTTCCGATGCACTATTCCCTCTTTACTGCATCACACGCTCCCTCACATTGACGAATTAACACAGTAATTGCATCGCTATGAAATACTATGTGTTCCATGACTTCTCCTTCTAAATCGAGTAACGTTTCTATAGAAACGACAGGATTTTCTTTTATGATACGAGTACCTCCTTTACGATGCACTATTAGTTCTTTACTGCATCCCTCGCTAGCTCAGATTGACGAATAAGCACAGAAATTGCGTCGCTATGAAATACTATGGCTTCTATATCTTCTCTTTCTAAATCGAGTAACGTTTCTATGGAAACGTAAGGATTTTCATTTGGAATACGAGTATCTCCTTTCCGATGCACTGTTCCTTCTTTACTTCATCCCTCGCTAACTCACATTGACGAAATAACAATGAAGTTGCGTCGCTATGAAATACTATGGGTTCTATGACTTGTCCTCCTAATTCGAGTAACGTTTCTATGGAAACGACAGGATTTTCATTTACGATACGAGTATCTCCTTTCCGATGCACTATTCCTTTCTTACTGCATCCCTCGCTCACTCAGATTGACGAATTAACACTGAAATTGCGGCGCTATGAAGTACTATGGGTTCTATGACTTCTCCCTCTAAATCGAGTAACGTAACTACGGAAACGACACGATTTTCTTTTGGGATACGAGTATCTCCTTTCCGATGCACTATTCCTACTATACTGCATCCCTAGTTCCCTCACATTGACGAATACGCACAGAATTCGCGCCGCTATGAAATACAATTGGTTCTATGACTTCTCCTTCTAAATCGAATAACGTTTCTATATGAACAACAGGATTATCTTTTGGTAGAGAAGTATCTCATTTCCGATGCACTATTCCTTCTTTACTGCATCCCTGGCTCCCTCACATTGACGAATAAGCACAGAAATTGCGTTGCTATGAAATACTATCGGTTCTAAGACTTCTCCTTCTAAATCGAGTTACGTTTCTATGGAAACGAAAGGATTTTCTTTTTAAATACGAGTATCTCATTTCCGATGCACTATTCCTTCTTTACTGCATCCCTCGCTCCCTCACATTGACAAATTAACGCAGAAATTGCGTCGCAATGTAATACTATTGGTTCTATGACATCTCCTTCTAAATCGACTTACGTTACTGTGGAAACAACAGGATTTACGTTTGAGATACGAGTATCTCCTTTCCGATGCACAATGCCTTCTTTACTGCATCCCTCGTTCCCTCACATTGACGAATAAGCACAGAAATTGCGTTGCTATGAAATACTATGGCTTCTATAACTTCTCCTTCTAAATCGAGTAACGTTTCTATGGAAACGTTAGGATTTTCTTTTGGAATACGAGTATCTCCTTTCCGATACACTATTCCTTCTTCACTGCATCCCTGGCTCCCTCACATTGACGAATTAACACAGAAATTGCGACGCTATTCAATACTATGTGTTCTATGACTTCTCCTTCTATATCGAGTAACGTTTCTATGGAAACAAAAGGATTTCCTTTTGGGATACGAGTATCTCTTTTCCGATGCACTATTCCATCTTTACTGCATCGCTCGCTCCCTCACGTTGAGAAATTAGCACAGAAATTGTGTCGCTATGAAATACTATGGGTTCTATAACTTCTCCTTCTAAATCGTGTAACGATTCTATTGAAACGACAGGATTTTCTTTTGTGATACGAGTATCTCTTTTCCGATGCTTTATTCCTTCTTTCCTGCAACCCTCGCTCCATCAGATTGACGAATTCACAATAAAATTGCGTCCCCATGAAATACTATGGGTTCTATGACTTCTTCTTCTAAATCGAGTAATGTTTCTATGGAAACGACAGGATTTTCTTTTGGGATACGACTATCTCCTTTCCGATGCACTTTTCCTTCTTTACTGCATCCCTCGATCCCTCACATTGACGAATTAACACAGAATTTGCGTCGCTATGAAATACTATGGGTTCTAAGACTTCTCATCCTAAATCGAGTGACGTTTCTATGCAAACGACAGGATATATTTTTGGGATACGAGTATCTCCTTTCCGATGCACTATTCCTACTTTACTGCATCCCTCGTTCCCTCACATTGACGAAATAATACAGAAATGGCATCGCTATGAAATACTATGGGTTTCAAGTCTTCGCGTTCTAAATCGAGTTACGTTTCTACGGAAACGACAGGATTTTCTTTGGGATACGAGCATCTCCTTTCCGATGCACTATTCCTTCTTTACTGCATCCCTGGCTCTCTCACATTGAGGAACTAACACAGAAATTGCGACGCTATGGAATATTATGTGTTCTACGACTTCTCCTTCTAAATCGAGTAACGTTTCTATTGAAACGAAAGGATTTTCTTTTGATATATGAATATCTCCTTTCCGATGCACTATTCCTTCTCTACTGCATCCCCTGCTTCCTCGCATTGACGAATTAAAACTGAAATGGCGTCGCTATGAAATACTATGGGTTCTATGACTTCTCCTTCCAAATGGAGTTACGTTTCTATGGAAACGACAGGATTTTCTTTGGGAAACGAGTATCCCCTTTCCGATGCAATATTCCTTCTTTCCTGCAATCCTCGCTCCCTCAGATTGACGAATTCACAATATAATTGCGTCGCTATGAAATACTATGGGTTCTATGACTTCTCCTTCTAAATCGAGTAACGTTTCTATGGAAACGACAGGATTTCCTTTTGGGATACGAGTATCTCCTTTCCGATGCACTATTCCTTCTTTACTGCATCCCTCGTTCCTCACATTGACGAATTAACGCAGAAATTGCGACGCTATGGAATACTATCTATTCTGTAGATTGTCCTTCTAAATCGAGTAACGATTCTGTGGAAACGACAGGATTTTCTTTTGGGATACGACTATCTCCTTTCCGATGCACTATTCCTTCTTTACTGCATATCTCGCTCCCAGACATTGACGAATTAACAATGAAATTGCGTCGCTGTGAAATACTATGTGTTCTATGACTTCTCCTCCTAAAATGAGTAACGTTTCTGAGGAAACGACAGGATCTTCTTTGGGATACGAGTATCTCCTTTCCGATGCACTATTCTTTCTTTATGCATAACTCGTTCCCTCACATTGACGAATAAGCACAGAAATTGCGTCGCTATGAAATACTATCGGTTCTGTGACATCTCCTTCTACATCGAGAATTCTTTCTATCGAAACGACAGGATTTTCTTTTGGGATACGACTAACTCCTTTCCGATTCACTATTCTTTATTTACCGCATCCCTCGCTCCATCACACAGACGAATTGACACAGATATTGCGTCGCTATGAAATACTATGTGTTCTATGACATCTCCTTCTAAATCGAGTAACGTTTCAATGCAAACGACAGGATTTTCTTTTGGGATCCGAGTATCTCCTATCCGATGCACTATTCCTTCTTTACTGCACCCTTCGCTCCCTCGCATTCACGAATAAGCACAGATATTGCGTCGCTATGACATACGATGTTTTCTATGACATCTCCTTATAAAGCGAGTAACGTTTCTATGCAAACGACAGGTTTATCTTTTGGGATACGAGTATCTCTTTTCCGATGCTCTATTCCTTCTTTACTGCGTCCCTTGCTCCCTCACATTGACGAATTAACACAGAAATTGCGTCGCTATGAAATACTATGGGTTCTGTGTCTTCTGCTTCTAAATCGAGTCACGTTTCTATGAAAATGACAGTACTTTATTTTGGGATACGACTATCTCCTTTCCGATGTACTATTCCATCTCTACTGCATCCCTCGCTCCCTCACATTGTCGAATTAATGCAGAAATTGCGTCGCTATGAAATACTATGGGTTCTATGGCTTCTCCTTCTAAATCGAGTAACTTTTCTGTGGAAACGACAAGATTTTCTTTTGGTATATGAGTATTTCCTTTCCGATGCATTATTCCTTCTTTACTGCATCCATCGCTCCCTCACATTGGCGAATTAACACAGAAATTGCGTCGCTATGAAATACTATGGGTTCTGTGCCCTCTGCATCTAAATCGAGTTACGTTTCTATAGAAATGACAGTATTTCATTTTGGGATACGACTATCTCCTTTCCGATGCACTGTTCCTTCTTTACTGCATCCCTCGCACCCTCACATTAACGAATAAACACAGAAATTGCGTCGCTATTAACTACTATGGGCTCTACGACTTCTCCTTCTAAATCGAGTAACTTTTTTATGGAAACAACATGATTTTCTTTTGGGATACGAGTATCTCCTTTCCGATGCACTATTCCTTCTTTACTGCATCCCTTGCTCCCTCACATTGACAAATTAACACAGAAATTGCGTCGCTATGAAATATTATGGGTTCTATGACTTCTCCTTCTAAATCGAGTAACGTTTCTGTGGAAACCACAGTATTTTTTTTTTTGGGATACGACAATCGCCATTCCGTTGCAGTATTCCTTTTTTACTGCATCCCTCGCTCCCTCACATTGACGAATTAATACAGAAATTATGTCGATATGAAATACTATGGGTTCTACAACTTCTCCTTCAATATCGAGTAACGATTCTATGGAAACAACAGGATTTTCTTTTGGGATACGACTATCTCCTTTCCGATGCACTATTCCTTCTTTACTGCATCCCTCGCTCCCTCACATTAACGAATGAACACTGAATTTGTGTTACCACGACATACTATGTGTTCTATGACTTCTCCTTCTAAATCGAGTAACGTTTCTATGGAAATGACAGTAATTTATTTTGGGATTGACTATCGCCGTTCCGATGCACTATTCCTTCTTTACTGCATCCCTCGTTCCCTCACATTAACGAATAAACACAGAAATTGCGTCGCTATGAACTACTATGGGCTCTACGACTTCTCCTTCTAAATCGAGTAATGTTTCCATGGAAACGACAGGAATTTTTTTTGGGATACGAGTAACAGCTTTCCGAGCCACTATTCCAGTCTTACTGCATCCCTCGCTCCCTCACATTGACGAATTAACACAGATATTGCGTCGCAATGAAATTCTATGGATTCAATGACATCTCCTTCTAAATCGAGTAACGTTTCTATGGAATCGACAGGTTTTCTTTTGGGATCCGAGTATCTCCTTTCCGATGCACTATTCCTTCTTTACAGCATCCCTCGCTCCCTCACATTGATGAAGAAGCACAGAAATTGCGTCGCTATGAAATACTATGGTTTCCATGACATCTCCTTCTAAATCGAGTAACGTTTCTATGCAAACGACCGGATTTTCTTTTGGGATACGAGTATCTCCTTTCCGGTGCACTACTCCTCCTTTACTGCATACCTCGCTCCCTCACACTGCCGCATTGACACAGTAATTGCGTCGCTAAGAAATACTATGGGTTCTGTGTCTTCTTATAAATCGAGTAACGATTCTATGGAAACAACAGGATTTTCTTTTGGGATATGAGTATCTCCTTTCCGATGCACTATTCCTTCTTTACTGCATCCCTCGCTCCCTCACATTGACGAATTAACACAGATATTGCGTCGCTATGAGGTACTATGGGTTCTATGACTTCTCCTTCTAAATCGAGTAACCTTTCAATGGAGACGACAGGATTTTCTTTTGGAATACGAGTATGTCCTTTCCGATGCACTATTCCTTCTTTACTGAATTCCTCGCTCCCTCACATTAACGAATAAGCACAGACATAGCGTCGCTATGCAATACTATGGGTTCTATGACTTCTACTTCTAAATCGAGTAACGTTTCTATGCAAACGACAAGATTTTCTTTTGGGATACGAGTATCTCCGTTCGATGCACTACTCCTTCTTTACTGCATCCCTCGCTCCCTCACATTGACGAATAAGCACAGAAATAGCGACGCTATGAAATACTACGGTTTCTATGACTTCTCCTTCTAAACCGAGTAACGTTTCTATGAAAACGACAAGATTTTCTTTTGGGATACGAGTATCTCGTATAAAAAGCACTATTCCATCTCAGCTGCATCCCTCGCTCCCTCACATTGACGAATAAGCACAGAAATTGCGTCGCTATGAAATACTATGGGTTCTATGACACGTCCTTCTAAATCGAGTAACGTTTCTATGGAATCGACAGGATTTCCTTTTGGGATACGAGTATCTCCTTTCCGATGCACTATTCCTTCTTTACTGCATCCCTCGCTCCCTCACATTGACGAATTAACACAGAAACAGCGTCGCTATGAAATACTATGGGTACTGTGACCTCGCCTTCTAAATCGAGTAACGATTCTGTGGGAATGACAGCATATTCTTTCGGGTTACTACTATCTCCTATCCGATGCACTATTCCTTCTTTACTGCTTCCCTCGCTCCCTCACATTGACGAAGTAACTCACAAACTGCGTCGCTATGAAATACTACGGGTTCTATGACTTCTCCTTCCAAATCGACTAACGTTCTATGGAAACGACAGGAATTTCTATTGGGATACGAGTATCTCAATTCCGATACACTATTCCTTCTTTACTGCATCCCTTGCTCCCTCACATTGACGAATTAACACAGAAATTGCGTCGCTATCAAATACTATGTGTTTTTATGCCTTCTCCTTCCAAACCGAGTAATGTTCTATAGAAACGACAGGAATTTCTTTTCGGATACGAGTATCTCCTTTCCAATGCACTATTACTTCCTTACAGCATCCCTCGCTCCCTCACATTAACGAATTAAAACAGAAATTGCGTCACTATGAAATACTATGTGTGCTACGACTTCTCCCGCTAAATCGAGTAACATTTCTATGTAAACGACAGGATTTTCTATTGGGATCCGAGTATCTCCTTTCCCATGCACTATTCCTTCTTTACTGCATCCCTCGCTCCCTCACTTTGACGAATAAACACAGATATTGCGTCGCAATGGAATACTATGGGTTCTATGACATCTCCTTCTAAATTGATTAACGTTTCTATTTAATCGACAAGATTTTCTTTTGGGAATCGAGTATCTCTTTTCCGATGCGCTATTCCTTCTTTACTGCGTCCGTCGCTCCCTCACATTGACGAATTAACACAGAAATTGCGTCGCTATGAAATACTATGTGATCTGTGACTTCTCTTTCTAAATCGAGTAACGTTTCTATGGAAACGACAGGATTTTCTTTCGGGTTACGACTATCTCCTATCCGATGCACCATTCCTTCTTTACTGCATCCCTCGCTCCGTCATATTAACGTATAAACACAGAAATTGAGTCGCTATGAAATACTTTGGGTTCTATGACTTCTCCTTCAATATCGGGTATCGTTTCTATGGAAACGACAAGATTTTCCTTTGGGATACGTGTATCTTCTTTCCGATGCACTATTCCTTCCATACAGCATCCCTCGCTATCTCACATTGTCGAATTAAAACAGAAATTGCGTCGCTAAGATATGCTATGTGTTCTATGACTTCTCCCTCTAAATCGAGTAACATTTCTATGGATACGACAGGATTTTCTTTTGGGATACAAGTATCTCCTTCCCGATGCACTATTCCTTCTTTACTTCATCCCTCGCTCCCTCACATTGACGAATAAGCACAGAAATTGCGTCACTATGAAATACTATGGGTTCTATGACTTCCTCTTCTAAATCGAATAACGTTTCTATGCAAACGACAGGTATTTCTTTTGGGATACGAGTATCTCCATTCGATACACTATTCCTTCTTTACTGCATCCATCGCTTCCTCACATTGACGAATAAGCACAGAAATTGCGTCGCCATGAAATACTATGGGTTCTATGGCGTCTCCTTCTAAGTCGAGTAACGTTTCTATAGAAACGACAGGATTTTCTTTTGGAATACGAGTGTCTCAATCCGATGCACTATTCCCTTTTTACTGCATCCCTCGCTCCCTCACACTGCCGAATTAACACAGGAATTGCGTCGCTATAGATTATTATGGGTTCTGCGTCATCTCCTTCTAAATCGAGTAACGTTTCTATGGAAACGAGAGTATTTTCTTTTGGGATACAACTATCGACTTTCCGATGCACTATTCCTTATTTACTGCATTCCTCGTTACCCTAAATTGATGAATTAACACAGATATTGCGTCGCAATGGAATACTATGGGTTCTATGACATCTCCTTCTAAATCGAGTAACGTTTCTATTTAATCGACAGGATTTTCTTTTGGGAAACGAGTATCTCCTTTCCGATGCACTATTCCTTCTGTACTGCGTCCCTCGCTCCCTCATATTGACGAATAAGCACAGAAATTGCGTCTCTATGAAATACTATATGTTCTATGACCTCTCCTTCTAAATCGAGTAACGTTTCTATGGATAAGACAGGATTTTCTTTTGGGATACGAGTATCTCTTTTCCGATGAACTATTCCTTCTTTACTGCATCCCTCGCTCCCTCACATTGCCGAATTAACACAGAAATTGCGTCGCTATGAAATACTATTGGTTCTGTGATTCCTCGTTCTAAATCGAGTAACGTTTCTATGGAAACGACTGGATTTTCTTTTGGGATACATCCCTTTCCTATGCACTATTCCTTCTTTACTGCGTCCCTCGCTCACTCACATTGACGAATAAGCACAGAAATTGCTCCCCCCCCCCCCCCCCCCCCCCCCACCCCTGAACCGTGAACCTTGCCGTTGGTGGGGAGGCTTGCGTGCCTCAGCGATACAGATAGCCGTACCGTAGGTGCAATCACAACGGAGGGGTATCTGTTGAGAGGCCAGACAAACGTGTGGTTCCTGAAGAGGGGCAGCAGCCTTTTCAGTCGTTGCAAGGGCAACAGTCTGGATGATTGACTGATCTGGCCTTGTAACAATAACCAAAACGGCCTTGCTGAGCTGGTACTGCGAACGGCTGAAAGCAAGGGGAAACTACAGCCGTAATTTTTCCCGAGGGCATGCAGCTTTACTGTAAGATTACATGATGATGGCGTCCTCTTGGGTAAAATATTCCGGAGGTAAAACAGTCCCCCATTCGGATCTTCGGGCAGGGACTACTCAAGAGGATGTCGTTATCAGGAGAAAGAAAACCGGCGTTCTACGGATTGGAGCGTGGAATGTCAGATCCCTTAATCGGGCAGGTAGGTTAGAAAATTTAAAAAGGGAAATGGATAGGTTGAAGTTTGATATAGTGGGAATTGGTGAAGTTCGGTGGCAGGAGGAACAATACTTCTGGTCAGGTGACTACTGGGTTATAAACACAAAATCAAATAGGGCTAATGCAGGAGTAGGTTTAATAATGAATAGGAAAATAGGAATGCGGGTAAGCTACTACAAACAGCATAGTGAACGCATTATTGTGGCCAAGATAGATACGAAGCCCACACCTACTACAGTAGTACAAGTTTATATGCCAACTAGCTCTGCAGATGACGAAGAAATTGAAGAAATGTATGATGAAATAAAAGAAATTATTTAGATTGTGAAGGGAGACGAAAATTTAATAGTCATGGGTGACTGGAATTCGAGTGTAGGAAAAGGGAGAGAAGGAAACATAGTAGGTGAATATGGATTGGGGGACAGAAATGAAAGAGGAAGCCGCCTTGTAGAATTTTGCACAGAGCGCAACATAATCATAACTAACACTTGGTTTAAGAATCATGAAAGAAGGTTGTATACATGGAGGAACCCTGGAGATACTAAAAGGTATCAGATAGATTATATAATGGTAAGACAGAGATTTAGGAACCAGGTTTTAAATTGTAAGACATTTCCAGGGGCAGATGTGGATTCTGACCACAATCTATTGGTTATGACCTGTAGATTAAAACTGAAGAAACTGCAAAAGGGTGGGAATTTAAGGAGATGGGTCCTGGATAAACTAAAAGAACCAGAGGTTGTACAGAGATTCAGGGAGAGCATAAGGGAGCAATTGACAGGAATGGGGGAAATAAATACAGTAGAAGAAGAATGGGTAGCTTTGAGGGATGAAGTAGTGAAGGCAGCAGAGGATCAAGTAGGTAAAAAGACGAGGGCTAGTAGAAATCCTTGGGTAACAGAAGAAATACTGAATATAATTGATGAAAGGAGAAAATATAAAAATGCAGTGAGTGAAACAGGCAAAAAGGAATACAAACGTCTAAAAAATGAGATCGACAGGAAGTGCAAAATGGCTAAGCAGGGATGGCTAGAGGACAAATGTAAGGATGTAGAGACCTATCTCACTAGGGGTAAGATAGATACCGCCTACAGGAAAATTAAAGAGACCTTTGGAGATAAGAGAACGACTTGTATGAATATCAAGAGCTCAGATGGAAACCCAGTTCTAAGCAAAGAAGGGAAAGCAGAAAGGTGGAAGGAGTATATAGAGGGTCTATACAAGGGCGATGTACTTGAGGACAATATTATGGAAATGGAAGAGGTTGTAGATGAAGATGAAATGGGAGATACGATACTGCGTGAAGAGTTTGACAGAGCACTGAAAGACCTGAGTCGAAACAAGGCCCCCGGGGTAGACAATATTCCATTGGAACTACTGACGGCCGTGGGAGAGCCAGTCCTGACAAAACTCTACCATCTGGTGAGCAAGATGTATGAAACAGGCGAAATACCCTCAGACTTCAAGAAGAATATAATAATTCCAATCCCAAAGAAAGCAGGTGTTGACAGATGTGAAAATTACCGAACTATCAGCTTAATAAGTCACAGCTGCAAAATACTAACACGAATTCTTTACAGACGAATGGAAAAACTAGTAGAAGCCAACCTCGGGGAAGATCAGTTTGGATTCCGTAGAAACACTGGAACATGTGAGGCAATACTGACCTTACGACTTATCTTAGAAGAAAGATTAAGGAAAGGCAAACCAACGTTTCTAGCATTTGTAGACTTAGAGAAAGCTTTTGACAATGTTGACTGGAATACTCTATTTCAAATTCTAATGGTGGCAGGGGTAAAATACAGGGAGCGAAAGGCTATTTACGATTTGTACAGAAACCAGATGGCAGTTATAAGAGTTGAGGGACATGAAAGGGAAGCAGTGGTTGGGAAGGGAGTAAGACAGGGTTGTAGCCTCTCCCCGATGTTGTTCAATATGTATATTGAGCAAGCAGAAAAGGAAACAAAAGAAAAATTAGGAGTAGGTATTAAAATTCATCGAGAAGAAATAAAAACTTTGAGGTTCGCCGATGACATTGTAATTCTGTCAGAGACAGCAAAGGACTTGGAAGAGCAGTTGATTGGAATGGACAGTGTCTTGAAAGGAGGATATAAGATGAACATCAACAAAAGCAAAACAAGGATAATGGAATGTAGTCTAATTAAGTCGGGTGATGCTGAGGGAATTAGATTAGGGAATGAGGCACTTAAAGTAGTAAAGGAGTTTTGCTATTTGGGGAGCAAAATAACTGATGATGGTCGAAGTAGAGAGGAAATAAAATGTGGGCTGGCAATGGCAAGTAAAGCGTTACTGAAGAAGAGAAATTTGTTAACATCCAGTATTGATTTAAGTGTCAGGAAGTCATTTCTGAAAGTATTCGTATGGGGTGTAGCCATGTATGGATGTGAAACATGGACGATAAATAGTTTGGAAAAGAAGAGAACAGAAGCTTTCGAAATGTCGTGCTACAGAAGAATGCTGAAGATTAGATGGGTAGATCACATAACTAATGAGGAAGTACTGAATAGGATTGGGGAGAAGAGAAGTTTGTGGCACAACTTGACCAGAGGAAGGGATCGGTTGGTAGGACATGTTCTGGGGCATCAAGGGATCACCAATTTAGTATTGTAGGGCAGCGTGGAGGGTAAAAATCGTAGAGGGAGACCAAGAGATGAATACACTAAGCAGATTCAGAAGGATGTAGGTTGCAGTAGGTACTGGGAGATGAAAAATCTTGCATAGGATAGAGTAGCATGGAGAGCTGCATCAAAACAGTCCCAGGACTGAAGACCACAACAACAACACCATGAAATACTGTGGGTTCTATGACCTCTCCTTCTAAATCGAGTAATGTTTGTATGGAAACGACAGGATTTTTTTTGGGATACAAGTAACAGCTTTCCGAGCCACTATTCCAGTCTTACTGCAACCCTCGCGCCCTCACATTGACGAATTAATACAGATATTGCGTCGCAATGAGATACTATGGGTTCAATGACATCTCCTTCTAAATCGAGTAACGTTTCTATGGGATCGACAGGATTTCCTTTTGGGATACGAGTATCTCCTTTCCGATGCACTATTCCTTCTTTACTGCATCCCTCGCTCCCTCACATTGACGAATGAACACAGAAATTGCGTCGCTATGAAATACTATGCGTTCTGTGACCTCTTCTTCTACATCGAGTAACGTTTCTATGGAAACGACAGGATTTTCTTTCGGGTTACGACTATCTCCTATCCGATGCACTATTCCTTCTTTACTGCATCCCTCGCTCCTTCACATTAACGTATAAACACAGAAATTGCGTCGCTATGTAATACTAAGGGTTCTATGACTTCTCCTTCAATATCGGGTATCGTTTCTATGGAAACAACAAGATATTCTTTTGGGATACGAGTATCTCCTTTCCGATGCCCTATTCCTTCCTTACAGCATCCCTCGCTCCCTCACATTGACGAATTGAAACAGAAATTGCGTCACTATGAATTACTATGTGTTCTATGACTTCTCACTCTAAATCGAGTAACATTTCTATGGACACGACAGGATATTCTTTTGGGATACGACTATCTCCTTTCGACGCCCTATTCCTTCATTACTGCATCCCTGGATCCCTCACGTTGTCGAATTAACACAGAAATTGAGTCGCTATGAGGTACTATGGGTTCTATGACTTCTCCTTCTAAATTGAGTAACGTTTCTATAGAAACGACAGGATCTTCTTTTCGGATACGACCATTTCCTTTGGGATGCACTATTCCTTCTGTACTGCATCCCTCGCTCCCTCACATTGACGAAGTAACTCAGAGACTGCGTCGCTATGAAATACTACGGGTTCTATGACTTCTACTTCCAAATCGAGTAACGTTCTATGGAAACGACAGGAATTTCCATTGGGATACGAGTATTTCAAATCCGATGCACTATTCCTTCTTTACTGCATCCCTTGCTCCCTCACATTGACGAATTAACACAGAAATTGCGTCGCTATCAAATACTATGGGTTTTATGCCTTCTCCTTCCAAATCGAGTAACGTTCCATTTAAACGACAGGAATTTCTATTGGGATACGAGCATCGCAATTCCGATGCACTATTCCTTTTTTTACTGCATCCCTCGCTCCCTCGCATTGACGAATTAACACAGAAATTTCGTCGCTATGAAATTCCATGTGTTCTATGACTTCTGCTTCTAAATCGAGTTTTTTTTCCATGGAAACTTCAGGATTTTTTGGGGATACGAGTAACAGCTTTCCGAGCCACTATTCCATTCTTACTGCATCCCTCGCTCCCTCACATTGACGAATTAACACAGATATTGCGTCACAATGAAATTCTATGGGTTCAATGACATCTCCTTCTAAATCGTGTAACGTTTCTATGGAATAGAGAGGATTTTCGTTTGGGATACGAGTATCTCCTTTCCGATGCACTATTCCTTCTTTACTGGATCCCTCGCACCCTCACATTGACGAATTAACACAGAGATTCCGTCGCTATGAAATACTATGGGCTCAATGACTTCCCCTTCTTAATCGAGTAACGTTTCTATGGTAACGACAGGATTTTCTTTTGGGATACGACCATCTCCTTTCCGATGCACTATTCCTTCAATACTGCACCCCTCGCTCCCTCACATTGCCGAATTGAAACAGACATTGCGTCGCCATGAAATACTATGGGTTCCGGGTTTTCTCCTTATAAATCGAGTAACGTTAATATGGAAACGGCAGGATTTTCTTTTGGTATGTGAGTATCTCCTTTCCGATGCACTATTCCTTCTTTACTGCATCTTTCGCTCCCTCACATTGACGAATTAACACAGAAATTGCGTCCCTAAGAAATACTAAGGGTTCTATGACACTTCCTTCTAAATCAAGTAACATTTCTATGGATTCGACAGGATTTTCTTTTGGGATACGAGTATCTCCTTTCTGATGCACTATCCCTTCTTTACTGCATCCCTCGCTCCCTCACATTGAAGATTTAACACAGAAATTGCGTCGCTATGAAATACTATGGTTTCTGTGACTTCTCCTTCTAAATCGAGTAATGTTTCTATGGAAAAGACAGGATTTTTTTTTTGGGATACGAGTAACTGCTTTCCGAGCCACTATTCCAGTCTTCCTGCATCCCTCGCTCCTTCACATTGACGATTAAACACAGATATTGCGTCGCAATGACATACTATGGGTTCAATGACATCTCCTTCTAAATCGAGAAACGATTCTATGGAATCGACAGGATTTTCTTTTGGGATACGAGCATCTCCTTTCCGATGCACTATTCTTTCTTTACTGCATCCCTCGCTCCCTCACACTGCCGAATTGACACAGAAATAACGTCGCTATGAAATACTATGGATTCTGTGACTTCTCCTTTTAAATCGAGTAATGTTTCTATGGAAACGACAGGTTTTTTTTTTGGGATACGAGTAACAGCTTTCCGAGCCACTATTCCAGTCTTCCTGCACCCCTCGCTCCCTTACTTTGACGAATAAACACAGATATTGCATCGCAATGAAATTCTATGGGTTCTATGACATCTCCTTCTAAATTGAGAAACGATTCTATGGAATCGACACGATTTTCTTTTGGGATACGAGTATCTCCTTTCCGATGCAATATTCCTTCACTACTGCATCCCTCGCTCCCTCACATTGACGAATAAGCACAGAAATTGCGTCGCTATGAAAAACTATGGGTTCTATGACTACTCCTTCTAAATCGAGTAACGGTTCTGTGCAAACTACAGGATTTTGTTTTGGGATACGAGTATCTCCATTCGATGAACTACTCCTTCTTTACTGCATCCCTAGCTCCCTCACATTGACGAATAAGCACAGAAATTGCGTCGCTATGAAATACTATGGGCTCAATGACTTCCCCTTCTTAATCGAGTAACGTTTCTATGGAAACGACAGGATCTTCTTTTCGGATACGACCATCTCCTTTATGTACTGCATCCCTCGCTCCCTCACATTGACGAAGTAACTCAGAGACTGCGTCGCTATGAAATACTACGGGTTCTATGACTTCTACTTCCAAACCGAGTAACGTTCTATGGAAACGACAGGAATTTCCATTGGGATACGAGTATTTCAAATCCGATGCACTATTCCTTCTTTACTGCATCCCTTGCTCCCTCACATTGACGAATTAACACAGAAATTGCGTCGCTATCAAATACTATGGGTTTTATGCCTTCTCCTTCCAAATCGAGTAACGTTCCATTTAAACGACAGGAATTTCTATTGGGATACGAGCATCGCAATTCCGATGCACTATTCCTTTTTTTACTGCATCCCTCGCTCCCTCGCATTGACGAATTAACACAGAAATTTCGTCGCTATGAAATTCCATGTGTTCTATGACTTCTGCATCTAAATCGAGTTTTGTTTCCATGGAAACTTCAGGATTTTTTGGGGATACGAGTAACAGCTTTCCGAGCCACTATTCGATTCTTACTGCATCCCTCGCTCCCTCACATTGACGAATTAACACAGATATTGCGTCACAATGAAATTCTATGGGTTCAATGACATCTCCTTCTAAATCGTGTAACGTTTCTATGGAATAGAGAGGATTTTCTTTTGGGATACGAGTATCTCCTTTCCGATGCACTATTCCTTCTTTACTGCATCCCTCGCACCTTCACATTAACGTATAAACACAGAAATTGCGTCGCTATGAAATACTATGTGTTCTATGACTTCTCCTTCAAT
The DNA here is from genome assembly GCF_021461385.2 of Schistocerca piceifrons. Taxonomy (NCBI): domain Eukaryota; kingdom Metazoa; phylum Arthropoda; class Insecta; order Orthoptera; family Acrididae; genus Schistocerca; species Schistocerca piceifrons. Next base: position 180,658 of record NW_025728230.1, read on the forward strand.
ATCGGGTACCGTTTCTATGGAAACGACAAGATTTTCTTTTGTGATACGTGTATCTCCATTCCGATGCACTATTCCTTCCTTTCAGCATCCTATGCTACCTCACATTGACGAATTAAAACAGAAATTGCGTCACTATGAAATACTATGTGTTCTACGACTTCTCCCTCTAAATCGAGTAACATTTCTATGGAAACGACAGGATTTTCTTTTGGGATACGAGTATCTCCTTTCCGATGCACAATTCTTTATTTACCGCATCCCTCGCTCCCTCACACAGACGAATTAACACAGATATTGCGTCGCTACAAAATACTGTGGGTTCTATGACATCTCCTTCTAAATCGAGTAACGTTTCAATGGAGACGACAGGATTTTCTTTTGGGATCCGAGCATCTCCTTTCCGATGCACTATTCCTTCTTTACTGCATCCCTGGCTCCCTCACATTGACGAATTAACTCAGAAATTGCGTCGCTATCAAATACTATGGGTTTTATGCCTTCTCCTTCCAAATCGAGTAACGTTCTATGGAAACGATATGAATTTCTATTGGGATACGAGTATCTCAATTCCGATGCACTATTCCTTCTGTACTGCATCCCTCGCTCCCTCGCATTGACGAATTAACACAGAAATATCGTCGCTATGAAATACCAGGTGTTCTATGAATTCTGCTTCTAAATCGAGTAATGTTTCTATGGAAACGACAGGATTTTTTTTGGGATTTGAGTAACAGCTTTCCGAGACACTATTCCAGTCTTACTGCATATCTCGCTCCCTCACATTGGCGAATTAACACAGATATTGCGTCGCAATGAAATACTATGGGTTCAATGACATCTCCCTCTAAATCGAATAACGTTTCTATGGAATCGACAGGATTTTCTTTTGGGATCCGAGTATCTCCTTTCCGATGCACTATTCCTTCTTTACTGCATCCCTGGCTCCCTCACATTGACGAATTAACTCAGAAATTGCGTCGCTATCAAATACTATGGGTTTTATGCCTTCTCCTTCCAAATCGAGTAACGTTCTATGGAAACGATATGATTTTCTATTGGGATACGAGTATCTCAATTCCGATGCACTATTCCTTCTGTACTGCATCCCTCGCTCCCTCGCATTGACGAATTAACACAGAGATATCGTCGCTATGTAATACGAGGTGTTCTATGAATTCTGCTTCTAAATCGAGTAATGTTTCTATGGAAACGACAGGATTTTTTTTGGGATTTGAGTAACAGCTTTCCGAGTATCTATTCCAGTCTTACTGCATATCTCGCTCCCTCACATTGACGAATTAACACAGAAATTGCGTCGCTATGAAATACTATGGGTTCTATGACTTCTCCTTCTAAATCGAGTAACGTTTCAATGGAAACGACAGGATCCGCTTTCGGATACGACCATCTCCTTTCCGATGCACTATTCCTTCTGTACTGCATCCCTCGCTCTCTCACATTGACGAAGTAATTCACAAACTGCGTCGCTATGAAATACTACGGGTTCTATGATTTCTACTTCCAAATCGAGTAACGTTCTATGGAAACGGAAGGAATTTCTATTGGGATACGAGTATCTCAATTCCGATGCACTATTCCTTCTTAACTGCATCCCTGGCTCCCTCACATTGGCGAATTGACACAGATATTGCGTCGCTATGATGTACTATGGGTTCTGTGACTTCTCCTTCTAAAACGAGTAACCTTTCTATGGAAAAGACAGGATTTTCTTTTGGGATACGAGTATGTCCTTTCCGATGCACTATTCCTTCTTTACTGCATCCCTCGCTCCCTCACATTGACGAATAAGCACGGAAATTGCGTCGCTATGAAATACTTTGGGTTCTATGACTTCTCCTTCTAAATCGAGTAACGTTTCTATGCAAACGAAAGTATTTTCTTTTGGGATACGAGTATCTCCATTCGATATACTATTCCTTCTTTACTGCGTCCATCGCTCCCTCACATTGACAAATAAGCACAGAAATTGAGTCGCTATGAGGTACTATGGGTTCTATGACTTCTCCTTCTAAATTGAGTAACGTTTCTATAGAAACGACAGGATTCTATTTTTCGGATACGAGTATCTCCTTTCCGATGCAATATTCCTTCTTTACTGCATCTTTCGCTCCCTCACATTGACGAATTAACACAGAAATTGCGTCCCTAAGAAATACTAAGGACTCTATGACACTTCCTTCTAATTTAAGTAACATTTCTATGGATACGACAGGATTTTCTTTTGGGATACGAGTATCTCCTTTCTGATGCACTATCCCTTCTTTACTGCATCCCTCGCTCCCTCACATTGAAGATTTAACACAGAAATTGCGTCGCTATGAAATACTATGGTTTCTGTGACTTCTCCTTCTAAATCGAGTAATGTTTCTATGGAAAAGACAGGATTTTTTTTTTTTTGGGATACGAGTAACTGCTTTCCGAGCCACTATTCCAGTCTTCCTACATCCCTCGCTCCCTTACTTTGACGAATAAACACAGATATTGCATCGCAATGAAATTCTACGGGTTCTATGACATCTCCTTCTAAATTGAGAAACGATTCTATGGAATCGACAGGATTTTCTTTTGGGATACGAGTATCTACTCTCCGATCCACTATTCCTTCTTTACTGCATCCCTCGCTCCCTCACATTGACGAATAAGCACAGAAATTGCGTCGCTATGATATACTTTGGGTTCTATGACTTCTCCTTCTAAATCGAGTAACGTTCTATGGAAACGACAGGAATTTCTATTGGGATACGAGTATTTCAATTCCGATACACTATTCCTTTTTTACTGCATCCCTCGTTCCCTCGCATTGACGAATAAACACAGAAATTTTTAGCTATGATATAACATGTGTTCTATGAGTTCTGCTTGTAAATCGAGTAATGTTTCTATGGAAACGAAAGGATTTTTTTTTTTTGGGATACGAGTAACAGCTTTCCGAGCCACTATTCCGGGCTTACAGCATCCCTCGCCCCCTCACTTTGACGAATAAGCACAGAGATTGCGTCGCTATGAAATACTAAGAGTTCTATGACTTCTCATTCTAAATCGAGTAACGTTTCTATGGAAACGACAAGATTTCCTTTTGGGATTCGAGTATCTCCTTTCCGATGCACTATTCCTTCTTTACTGCATCCCTCGCTCCCTCACATTGACGAATTAACACAGAGATTCCGTCGCTATGAAATACTATAGGCTCAATGACTTCCCCTTCTTAATCGAGTAACGTTTCTATGGTAACGACAGGATTTTCTTTGGGGATACGACCATCTCCTTTCCAATGCACTATTCCTTCTTTACTGCATTCCTCGCTCCCACACTCTGCCGAATTGACACAGAAATTGCGTCGCCATGAAATACTATGGGTTCTGTGTTTTCTCCTTATAAATCGAGTAACGTTAATATGGAAACGGCAGGATTTTCTTTTGGTATGAGAGTATCTCCTTTCCGATGCACTAATCCTTCTTTACTGCATCCCTCGCTCCCTCACATTGACGACTCAACACAGAAAATGCGTCGCTATGAACTACTATGTGTTCTGTGACTTCTCTTTCTAAATCGAGTAACGACTCTATGGAAACGACAGGATTTTCTTTCGGGTTACGACTATCTCCTATCCGATGCACCATTAATTCTTTACTGCATCCCTCGCTCCGTCACATTAACGTATAAAGACAGAAATTGCGTCGCTATGAAATACATTGGGTTCTATGACTTCTCCTTCAATATCGGGTATCGTTTCTATGGAAACGACAGGATTTTCTTTTGGGATACGACTATCTCCTTTCCGATGCACTATTCCTTCTTAACTGCATCACTGGGTCCCTGACATTGACGAATTAACAGAGTTATTGCATCGCTATGAGGTACTATGGGTTCTATGACTTCTCCTAATAAATCGAGTAACGTTTCTATGGAAACGATTGGATTTTCTTTTGGGATACGAGTATCTCCTTTCCGATGCACTATTCCTTCTTTACTGCATCCCTCGCTCCCTCACTTTGACGAATAAGCACAGAAATTGCGTCGCTATGTAATCCTATGGGTTCTATGACTTCTCCTTCAAAGTCGAGTAACGTTTCTATGCAAACGACAGGATATTCTTTTGGGATACGAGTATCTCCGTTCGATGCACTACTCCTTCTTTACAGCGTCCCTCGCTCCCTCACATTGACGAATAAGCACAGAAATTGCGTCTCTATGAAATACTATGGGTTATATGACTTCTCCTTCTACATCGAGTAACGTTTCTATGGAAATGACAAGATTTTCTTTTTGGATACGAGTATCTCCGTTCGATGCACTACTCCTTCTTTACAGCGTCCCACGCTCCCTCACATTGACGAATAAGCACAGAAATTGCATCGCTATGAAATACTATGGGTCCTATGACATTTCCTTCAAAATTGAGTAACGTATCTATGGAGACGACAGGATTTTCTTGTGGAATACGACTATCTCCTCTCCGATGCACTATTCCTTTTTTACTGCATCCGTCGCTCACTCACACTCACGAATTAACACAGAAATTGCGTCGCTATCAAATACTAATGGTTTTATGCCTTCTCCTTCCAAGTCGAGTAACGTTCTATGGAAACGACAGGAATTTCTACTGGGATACGAGTATCTCAATTCCGATGCACTATTCCATTTTTACTGCATCCCGCGCTCCCTCGCATTGACGAATTAACACAGAAATTTTTAGGTATGAAATACCATGTGTTCTATGAATTCTGCTTGTAAATCGAGTAATGTTTCTATGGAAACGACAGGATTTTTTTTTTGGGATACGAGTAACAGGTTTCCGAGCCACTTTTCCAGTCTTACTGCAACCCTCGCTCCCTCACATTGACGAATTAACACAGATATTGCGTCGCAATGCAATACTATGGGTTCAATGACATCTCCTTCTAAATCGTGTAACGTTTCTATGGAATCGACAGGATTTTCTTTTGGGATACGAGTATCTCCATTCCGATGTACTATTCCTTCTTTACTGCATCCCTCGCACCTTCACATTAACGTATAAACACAGAAATTGCGTCGCTATGAAATACTGTGGGTTCTGTGACTTCTCCTTCTCAATCAGGTAATGTTTCTATGGAAAAGACAGGTTTTTTTTGGGATACGAGTAACAGCTTTCCGAGCCACTATTCCACTCATACTGCATCTATCGCTCCCTCACATTGACGAATTAACACAGATATTGCGTCGCAATGAAATACTATGGGTTCAATGACATCTCCTTCTAAATCGTGTAACGTTTCTATGGAATCGACAGGATTTTCTTTTGGGATACGAGTATCTCCATTCCGATGTACTATTCCTTCTTTACTGCATCCCTCGCACCTTCACATTAACGTATAAACACAGAAATTGCGTCGCTATGAAATACTATGGGTTTTGTGACTTCTCCTTCTCAATCAAGTAATGTTTCTATGGAAAAGACAGGTTTTTTTTATGATACGAGTAACAGCTTTCCGAGCCACTATTCCAGTCTTACTGCATCCCTCGCTCCCTCACTTTGACGAATAAACACAGATATTGCGTCGCAATGAAATATTATGGGTTCAATGACTTCTGCTTCTAAATCGAGAAACGATTCTATGGAATCGACAGGATTTTCTTTTGGGATACGAGTATCTCCTTTCCGATGCACTATTCCTACTTTACTGCATCCCTCGCTCCCTCACATTGACGAAATAACACAGAAATGGCATCGCTATGAAATACTATGGGTTCAAGTCTTCTCGTTCTAAATCGAGTTACGTTTCTACGGAAACGACAGGATTTTATTTGGGATACGAGTATCTCCTTTCTGATGCACTATCCCTTCCTTACTGCATCCCTGGCTCCCTCACATTGAGGAATTAACACAGAAATTGCGACGCTATGGAATATTATGTGTTCTACGACTTCTCCTTCTAAATCGAGTAACGTTTCTATGGAAACGACAGGATTTTCTTATGGGAAACGAGTATCTGCTTTCCAATGCACTATTCCTTCTTTACTGCATCCCTCGCTATGTCACATTGACGAATTAACACAGAAATTGCGTCGCTATGAAATACTATGTGTTCTATGACTTCTCCTTCTAAATCGAGTAACGTTTCTATGGAAACGACAGGATGTTCTTTTGTGATACGACTATCTCCTTTCCGATGCACTATTCCTTCTTTACTGCATCCCTCGATCCCTCACATTGACGAATTAACACAGAATTTGCGTCGCTATGAAATACTATGGGTTCTAAGAATTCTCCTTCTAAATCGAGTGACGTTTCTATGCAAACGACAGGATATATTTTTGGGATACGAGTATCTCCTTTCCGCTGCACTATTCCTACTTTACTGCATCCATCGTTCCCTCACATATACGAATAAGCACAGAAATTGCGTCGATATGAAATACTATGAGTTCTTTGACTTCTCCTTCTGTATCGAGTAACGTTTCTATTGTAACGAAAGGATTTTATTTTGGTATACAGGTATCTCCTTTCCGATGCACTATTCCCTCTTAACTGCATTCCTCGCTCCCTCACGTTGGCAAATTAACACGGAAATTGCGTCGCTATGAAATACCATTGGTTCTATGACATCTCCTTCTAAATCGAGTAACGTATCTATGGAAACGACAGGAATTTCTTTTAGGATACGAGTATCTCCTTTCCGATTCACTATTCCTTCTTTACTGCATCCCTGCCTCCTTCACATTGACGAATTAACACAGAAATTGCGACGCTACGGAATACTATGTGTTCTATGACTTCTCCTGCTATATCGACTAACGTTTATCTTGAAACGACAGGATTTTCCTTTGGGATACGAGTATATCCTTTCCGATGCACTATGCCTTCTTTACAGCATCCCTCGCTCCCTCACATTGACGAATTAACACAGAAATTGCGTCGCTATGGAATTCTATGGGTTCTATGACTTCTCCTTCTAAATCGAGTAACGTATCTATTGAAACGAAATTATTTTGTTTTGGTATACGAGTATCTCCTTTCTGATGCACCATTCCTTCTTTACTGCATCCCTTCCTCCATCACATTGACTAATTGACACTGAAATGGCGTCGCTATGAAATACTATGGGTTCAATGACTTCTCCTTTTAAATCGAGTTACGTTTCTACGGAAACGACAGGATTTTCTTTTGGGATACGAGTATCTCCTTTCCGATGCACTATTCCTTCTTTACTGCATCCCTGGCTACCTCACATTGACGAATTAACATAGATATTGCGACGCTATGGAATACTATGTGTTCTATGACGTCTACTTCTATATCGAGTAACGTTTCAATGGAAACAACAGGATTTTCTTTTGGGATACGAGTATCTCTTTTCCGATGCACTATTCCTTCTTTACTGCAACCCTCGCTCCCTCACATTGACGAATTAACACAGATATTGCGTCGCAATGCAATACTATGGGTTCAATGACATCTCCTTCTAAATCGAGTAACGTTACTATGGAATATACAGGATATTCTTTTGGGATACAAGTATCTCCTTTCCGATGCACTATTCCTTCTTTACTGCATCCCTCGCTCCCTCACATTGACGAATAAGCACAGAAATTGCGTCGCTATGAAATACTATGGGTTCTATGACTTCTCCCACTAAATCGAGTAACGATTCTATGCAAACGACAAGATTTTCTTTTGGGATACGAGTGTCTCCATTCGATACACTAGTCCTTCTTTACCTCATCCCTCGCTCCCTCACATTGACGAATAAGCACAGAGATTGCATCGCTATGAAATACTATGGGTTCTATGACTTCTCCTTCTAAATCGAGTAACGTCTCTATGGAAACGAAAAGATTTCTTTTGGGATTCGAGTATCTCCTTTCCGATGCACTATTCCTTCTTTACTGCATCCCTCGCTCCCTCACATTGACGAATTAACACAGAGATTTCGTCGCTATTTAATACTATGGGCTCTATGACTTCCCCTTCTTAATCGAGTAACGTTTCTATGGTAGCGACAGGATTTTCTTTTGGGATACGACCATATCCGTTCCGATGCACTATTCCTTCTTTACTGCATCCATCGCTCCCTCAGATTGACGAATTAACACAGAAATTTCGTCGATATGAAATTCCTTGTGTTCTATGACTTCTGCTTCTAAATCGAGTTTCGTTTCCATGGAAACGACATGATTTTTTTTGGGATACGAGTAACAGCTTTCCGAGCAACTATTCCACTCTTACTGCCTCTATCGCTCCCTCACATTGACGAATTAACACAGATATTGCGTCGCAATGAAATACTATGGGTTCAATGACATCTCCTTCTAAATCGTGTAACGTTTCTATGGAATCGACAGGATTTTCTTTTGGGATACGAGTATCTCCATTCCGATGTACTATTCCTTCTTTACTGCATCCCTCGCACCTTCACATTAACGTATAAACACAGAAATTGCGTCGCTATGAAATACTATGGGTTCTATGACTTCTCCTTCAATATCGGGTATCGTTTCTATGGAAACGACAAAATTTACTTTTGGGATACGAGTATCTCCTTGCCGAAGCACTATTCCTTCCTACAGCATCCCTCGCTCCCTCACATTGACGAATTAAAACAGAAATTGCGTCACTATGAAATACTATGTGCTCTACGCCTTCTCCCTCTAAATCGAGTAACATTTCTATGGAAACGACAGGATTTTCTTTTGATATACGAGTATCTCCTTTCCGATGCACTATTCTTTATTTACCACATCCCTCGCTCCCTCACACAGACGAATTAACACAGATATTGCGTCGCTATGAAATACTATGGGTTCTATGACATCTCCTTCTAAATCGAGTAACGTATCTATGGAAACGACAAGATTTTCTTTTGGGATACGAGTATCTCCTATAAAAAGCACTATTTCATCTTTACTGCATTTTCGCTCCCTCACATTAACGAATTAACACAGAAATTGCGTTGCTATGAAATACTATGGGATCTGTGACTTCTCCTTCTCAATCAAGTAATGTTTCTATGGAAAAGACAGGTTTTTTTTGGGATACGAGTAACAGCTTTCCGAGCCACTATTCCAGTCTTACTGCATCCCTCGCTCCCTCACTTTGACGAATAAACACAGATATTGCGTCGCAATGAAATATTATGGGTTCAATGACTTCTCCTTCTAAATCGAGAAACGATTCTATGGAATCGACAGGATTTTCTTTTGGGATACGAGTATCTCCTTTCCGATGCACTATTCCTACTTTACTGCATCCCTCGCTCCCTCACATTGACGAAATAACACAGAAATGGCATCGCTATGAAATACTATGGGTTCTAAGTCTTCTCGTTCTAAATCGAGTTACGTTTCTACGGAAACGACAGGATTTTATTTGGGATACGAGTATCTCCTTTCTGTTGCACTATCCCTTCCTTACTGCATCTCTGGCTCCCTCACATTGAGGAATTAACACAGAAATTGCGACGCTATGGAATATTATGTGTTCTACGACTTCTCCTTCTAAATCGAGTAACGTTTCTATGGAAACGACAGGATTTTCTTATGGGAAACGAGTATCTGCTTTCCAATGCACTATTCCTTCTTTACTGCATCCCTCGCTCCCTCACATTGACGAATTAACACAGAAATTGCGTCGCTATGAAATGCTATGGGTTCTATGACTTCTCCTTCTAAATCGAGTCACGTTTCTATGGAAACGACAGGATGTTCTTTTGTGATACGACTATCTCCTTTCCGATGCACTATTCCTTCTTTACTACATCCCTCGATCCCTCACATTGACGAATTAACACAGAATTTGCGTCGCTATGAAATACTATGGGTTCTAAGACTTCTCCTTCTAAATCGAGTGACGTTTCTATGCAAACGACAGGATATATTTTTGGGAAACGAGTATCTCCTTTTCGATGCACTATTCCTACTTTACTGCATCCCTCGTTCCCTCACATATACGAATAAGCACAGAAATTGCGTCGCTATGATATCCTAGGGGATCTATGACTTCTCCTTCTAAATCGAGTGACGTTTCTATGGAAACGAGAGGATTTTCTTTTGGTATCCGAGTATCTCCTTTCCGATGCACTATTCCTTCTTTACTGCATCCCTCGCTCCCTCACATTGACGAATTAACACAAAAATTGCGTCGATATGAAATACTATGAGTTCTATGACTTCTCCTTCTATATCGAGTAACGTTTCTATTGTAACGAAAGGATTTTATTTTGGTATACAGGTATCCCCTTTCCGATGCACTATTCCCTCTTAACTGCATTCCTCGCTCCCTCACGTTGGCAAATTAACACGGAAATTGCGTCGCTATGAAATACCATTGGTTCTATGACATCTCCTTCTAAATCGAGTAACGTATCTATGGAAACGACAGGAATTTCTTTTGGGATACGAGTATCTCCTTTCCGATTCGCTATTCCTTCTTTACTGCATCCCTGCTTCCTTCACATCGACGAATTAACACAGAAATTGCGACGCTATGTAATACTATGTGTTCTATGACTTCTCCTGCTATATCGAGTAACGTATATCTTGAAACGACAGGATTTTCGTTTGGGATACGAGTATATCCTTTCCGATGCACTATGCCTTCTTTACAGCATCCCTCGCTCCCTCACATTGACGAATTAACACAGAAATTGCGTCGCTATGGAATTCTATGGGTTCTATGACTTCTCCTTCTAAATCGAGTAAGGTTTCTATTGAAACGGAAATATTTTCTTTTGGTATACGAGTATCTCCTTTCCGATGCACCATTCCTTCTTTACTGCATCCCTTCCTCCATCACATTGACGAATTGACACTGAAATGGCGTCGCTATGAAATACTATGTGTTCAATGACTTCTCCTTTTAAATCGAGTTACGTTTCTACGGAAACGACATGATTTTCGTTTGGGATACGAGTATCTCCTTTCCGATGCACTATTCCTTCTTTACTTCATCCCTGGCTACCTCACATTGACGAATTAACATAGCTATTGCGACGCTACGGAATACTATGTGTTCCATGACGTCTCCTTCTATATCGAGTAACGTTTCTATGGAAACAACAGGATTTTCTTTTGGGATACGAGTATCTCTTTTCCGATGCACTATTCCTTCTTTACTGCAACCCTCGCTCCCTCACATTGACGAATTAACACAGATATTGCGTCGCAACGCAATACTATGGGTTCAATGACATCTCCTTCTAAATCGAGTAACGGTACTATGGAATATACAGGATTTTCGTTTGGGATACGAGTATCTCCTTTCCGATGCACTATTCCTTCTATACTGCATCCCTGGCTACCTCACATTGACGACTTAACATAGAAATTGAGACGCTATGAAATACTATGGGTTCTATGACTTCTCCTTCAATATCGGGTATCGTTTCTATGGAAACGACAAAATTTACTTTTGGGACACGAGTATCTCCTTTCCGATGCACTATTCCTTCCTACAGCATCCCTCGCTCCCTCACATTGACGAATTAAAACAGAAATTGCGTCACTATGAAATACTACGTGTTCTACGCCTTCTCCCTCTAAATCGAGTAACATTTCTATGGAAACGTCAGGATTTTCTTTTGGGATACGAGTATCTCCTTTCCGATGCACTATTCTTTATTTACCACATCCCTCGCTCCCTCACACAGACGAATTAACACAGATATTGCGTCGCTATGAAATACTATGGGTTCTATGACATTTCCTTCTAAATCGAGTAACGTATCTATGGAAACGACAAGATTTTCTTTTGGGATACGAGTATCTCCTATAAAAAGCACTATTTCATCTTTACTGCATTTTCGCTCCCTCACATTGACGAATTAACACAGAAATTGCGTCGCTATGAAATACTATGGGTTCTGTGACTTCTCCTTCTCAATCAGGTAATGTTTCTATGGAAAAGACAGGTTTTTTTTGGGATACGAGTAACAGCTTTCCGAGCCACTATTCCAGTCTTACTGCATCCCTCGCTCCCTCACTTTGACGAATAAACACAGATATTGCGTCGCAATGAAATATTATGGGTTCAATGACTTCTCCTTCTAAATCGAGAAACGATTCTATGGAATCGACAGGATTTTCTTTTGGCATACGAGTATCTCCTTTCCGATGCACTATTCCTACTTTACTGCATCCCTCGCTCCCTCACATTGACGAAATAACAGAGAAATGGCATCGCTATGAAATACTATGGGTTCCAAGTCTTCTCGTTCTAAATCGAGTTACGTTTCTACGGAAACGACAGGATTTTATTTGGGATACGAGTATCTCCTTTCTGATGCACTATCCCTTCTTTACTGCATCCCTGGCTCCCTCACATTGAGGAATTAGCACAGAAATTGCGACGCTATGGAATATTACGTGTTCTACGACTTCTCCTTCTAAATCGAGTAACTTTTCTATGGAAAAGACAGGATTTTCTTATGGGATACGAGTATCTGCTTTCCGATGCACTATGCCTTCTTTACAGCATCCCTCGCTCCCTCACAATGACGAATTAACACAGAAATTGCGTCGCTATGGAATTCTATGGGTTCTATGATTTCTCCTTCTAAATCGAGTAACGTTTCTATTGAAACGAAATTATTTTCTTTTGGTATACGAGAATCTCCTTTCCGATGCACCATTCCTTCTTTACTGCATCCCTTCCTCCATCACATTGACGAATTAACACTGAAATGGCGTCGCTATGAAATACTATGAGTTCAATGACTTCTCCCTTTAAATCGAGTTACGTTTCTACGGAAACGACAGGATTTTCTTTTGGGATACGAGTATCTCCTTTCCGATGCACTATTCCTTCTTTACTGCATCCCTGGCTACCTCACATTGACGAATTAACATAGAAATTGCGACGCTATGGAATACTATGAGTTCTATGACGTCTCCTTCTATATCGAGTAACGTTTCTATTGAAACAACAGGATTTTCTATTGGGATACGAGTATCTCTTTTCCGATGGACTATTCCTTCTTTACTGCATCCCTCGATCCATCATATTCAGAGATTAGAACAGAAATTGTGTCGCTATGAAATACTATGGGTTCTATAACTTCTCCTTCTAAATCGTGTAACGATTCTATTGAAACGACAGGATCAGATTGAAGAATTCACAATAAAATTTCGTCGCTATGAAATACTATGGGTTCTATGACTTCTTCTTCTAAATCGAATAACGTTCTATGGAAACGACAGGAATTTCTATTGGGATACGAGTACCAACTTTCCGATGCACTATTCCTTCTTAATTGCATCCCTCGCTCCCTCACATTGACGAATTAACACAGAAATTGCGTCGCTATGAAATACTATGGGTTCTATGACTTCTCCTTCTAAATCGAGTAACGTTTCTATGGAAACGACAGGATTTTCTTTTGGGATACGAGTATCTCCTTTCCGATGCACTATTCCTTCTTTACTGCATCCCTCGCTCCCTCACATTGACGAATTAACACAGAAATTGCGACGCTATGGAATACTAACTGTTCTGTGGCTTCTTCTTCTAAATCGTGTAACGTTTCTATGGAAACTACAGGATTTTCTTTTGGGATACGACTATCTCCTTTCCGATGCACTATTCCTTCTTTACTGCTTATCTCGCTCCCACACATTGACGAATTAACAATGAAATTGCGTCGCTATGAAATACTATGTGTTCTATGACTTGCCCTCCTAAAACGAGTAACGTTTCTATGGAAACGACAGGATTTTCTTTGAGATACGAGTATCTCCTTTCCGATGCACTATTAATTTTTTACTGCATCCCTCATTCCCACACATTGACGAATAAGCACAGAAATTGCGTCGCTATGAAATACTATCGGTTCTATGACTCCTCCTTCTAAATCGAGTATCATTTCTATGGAAACGTCTGGATTTTCGATTGGGATACGAGTATCTCCTTTCCGATGCATTATTCCATCTTAACTGCATTCCTCGCTCTCTCACGTTGGCAAATTAACACGGAAATTGCGTCGCTATGTAATACCATTGGTTCTATGACATCTCCTTCTAAATCGAGTTACGTATCTATGGAAACGACAGGAATTTCTTTTGGGATACGAGTATCCCTGTTCCGATGCACTATTCCTTCTTTACTGCATCCCTGGCTCCCTACATAGAAGAATTAACACAGAAATTGCGACGCTATGGAATACTATGTGTTCTATGACTTCTCCTTCTATATCGAGTAACGTTTCTATTGAAACGACAGGATTTTCGTTTTGGATACGCATATATCCTTTCCGATGCACTATGCCTTCATTACTGCATCCCTCGCTCCCTCACATTGACGAATTATCACAAAATTCCGTCGCTATGGAATTCTATGGCTTCTATGACTTCTTCTTCTAAATCGAGTTACATTTCTATTGAAACGAAAGGATTTTCTTTTGCTATATGAGTATCTCCTTTCCGATGCACTATTCCTTCTTTACTGCATCCCTTGCTTCCTCACATTGACGAATTAACACTAAAATGGCGTCGCTATGAAATACTATGGGTTCTATGGCTTCTCCTTCCAAATCGAGTGACGTTTCTGCGGAAACGACAGAATTTTATTTTGGGGTACGAGTATCTCCTTTCCGATGCACTATTCCTTCTTTCTTGCAACCCTCGCTCCCTCAGATTGACGAATTCACAATAAAATTGCGCCGCTATGAAATCCTATGGGTTCTATGACTTCTTCTTCTAAATCGAGTAACGTTTCTTTGGAAACGACAGGATTTTCTTTTGGGATACGACTATCTCCGTTCCGATGCCCTATTGCTTCTTTACTGCATCCCAGGCTCCCTCACATTGACGAATTAACTCATAAATTGCGTCGCTGTGAAATACTATGGCTTCTATGACTTCTACTTCTAAATAGAGTAACGTTTCTATGGAAACGACAGGATTTTCTGTGGGATACGTGCATCTCCTTTCCGATGCACTATTCCTTCTTTACTGCATCCCTGGCTCCCTCACATTGAGGAATTAACACAGAAATTGCGACGCTATGGAATATTATGTGTTCTACGACTTCTCCTTCTAAATCGAGTAACGTTTCTATGGAAACGACAGGATGTTCTTTTGTGATACGACTATCTCCTTTCCGATGCACTATTCCTTCTTTACTGCATCCCTCGCTCCCTCACATTGACGAATTGACACAGAAATTGCGTCGCTATGAAATACTATGGGTTCTAAGGCTTCTCCTTCTAAATCGAGTGACGTTTCTATGCAAACGACAGGATACATTTTTGGGATACGAGTATCTCCTTTCCGATGCACTATTCCTACTTTACTGCATCCCTCGTTCCCACACATTGACGAATAAGCACAGAAATTGCGTCGCTATGGAATTCTATGGGTTCTATGACTCCTCCTTCTATGTCGAGTAACGTTTCTATTGAAACGAAAGGATTTTCTTTTGGTATACGAGTATCTCCTTTCCGATGCACCATTCCTTCTTTACTGCATCCCTTCCTCCCTCACATTGACGAATTAACACTGAAATGGCGTACCTATGAAATACTATGGGTTCAATGACTTCTCCTTCTAAATCGAGTTACGTTTCTACGGAAACGACAGGATTTTCTTTTGTGATAAGAGTATCTCCTTTCCGATGCTCTATTCCTTCTTTACTGCATTCCTGGCTCCCTCACATTGACGAATTAACATAGAAATTGCGACGCTATGGACTACTATGTGTTCTATGACGTCTCCTTCTATATCGAGTAACGTTTCTATGGAAGCAACAGGATTTTCTTTTGGCATACGAGTATCTCTATTCCGATGGACTATTCCTTCTTTACTGCATCCCTCGCTCCATCACATTGAGAAATTAGAACAGAAATTGTGTCGCTATGAAATACTAAAGGTTCTATAACTTCTCCTTCTAAATCGTGTAACGATTCTATTGAAACGACATCATTTTCTTTTGTGATACGAGTATCTCCTTTCCGATGCACTATTCCTTCATTCCTGCAACCCTCGCTTCCTCAGATTGACGAATTCACAATAAAATTTCGTCGCTATGAAATGCTATGGGTTCTATGACTTCTTCTTCTAAATCGAGTAACGTTTCAATGGAAACGACAGGATTTTCTTTTGGGATACGACTATCTCCGTTCCGATGCCCTATTCCTTCATTACAGCATCCCAGGCTCCCTCACATTGACGAATTAACTCATAAATTGCGTCGCTATGAAATACTGTGGCTTCTATGACTTCTCCATCTAAATCGAGTAACGTTTCTATGGAAACGACAGGATTTTCTTTTGGTATACGAGTATCTACTTTCCGATGCACTATTCCTTCTTTCCTGCAACCCTCGCTCCCTCAGATTGACGAATTCACAATAAAATTGCGCCGCTATGAAATCCTATGGGTTTTATGACTTCTTCTTCTAAATCGAGTAACGTTTCTTTGGAAACGACAGGATTTTCTTTTGGGATACGACTATCTCCGTTCCGATGCCCTATTGCTTTTTTACTGCATCCCAGGCTCCCTCACATTGACGAATTAACTCATAAATTGCGTCGCTGTGAAATACTATGGCTTCTATCACTTCTACTTCTAAATAGAGTAACGTTTCTATGGAAACGACAGGATTTTCTGTGGGATACGTGCATCTCCTTTCCGATGCACTATTCCTTCTTTACTGCATCCCTGGCTCCCTCACATTGAGGAATTAACACAGAAATTGCGACGCTATGGAATATTATGTGTTCTACGACTTCTCCTTCTAAATCGAGTAACGTTTCTATGGAAACGACAGGATGTTCTTTTGTGATACGACTATCCCCCTTTCCGATGCACTATTCCTTCTTTACTGCATCCCTCGCTCCCTCACATTGACGAATTGACACAGAAATTGCGTCGCTATGAAATACTATGGGTTGTATGGCTTCTCCTTCTAAATCGAGTATCGTTTCTATGGAAACGACAGGATGTTCTTTTGTGATACGACTATCTCCTTTCCGATGCACTATTCCTTCTTTACTGCATCCCTCGATCCCTCACATTGACTAATTAACACAGAATTTGCGTCGCTATGAAATACTATGGGTTCTAAGGCTTCTCCTTCTAAATCGAGTGACGTTTCTATGCAAACGACAGGATACATTTTTGGGATACGAGTATCTCCTTTCCGATGCACTATTCCTACTTTACTGCATCCCTCGTTCCCACACATTGACGAATAAGCACAGAAATTTCGTCGCTATGAAATGCTATGGGTTCTATGACTTCTTCTTCTAAATCGAGTAACGTTTCAATGGAAACGACAAGATTTTCTTTTGGGATACGAGTATTTCCTTTCCGAAGCACTATTCCTTCTTTACTGCTTCCCTCGCTCCCTCACATTGACGAATTAACACAGAAATTGTGTCGCTATGAAATACTATGGGTTCTATGACTCCTCCTTCTAAATCGAGTATCATTTCTATGGAAACGTCAGGATTTTCGATTGGGATACGAGTATCTCCTTTCCGATGCATTATTCCCTCTTAACTGCATTCCTCGCTCTCTCACGTTGGCAAATTAAAACGGAAATTGCGTCGCTATGTAATACCATTGGTTCTATGACATCTCCTTCTAAATCGAGTTACGTATCTATGGAAACGACAGGAATTTCTTTTGGGATACGAGTATCTCTGTTCCGATGCACTATTCCTTCTTTACTGCATCCCTGGCTCCCTCACATTGAAGAATTAACACAGAAATTGCGACGCTATGGAATACTATGTGTTCTATGACTTCTCCTTCTATATCGAGTAACATTTATATTGAAACGACAGGATTTCCATTTGGGATACGAGTATATCCTTTCCGATGCACTATGCCTTCTTTACTGCATCCCTCGCTCATTCACATTGACGAATTAACACAAAATTGCGTCGCTATGGAATTCTATGGGTTCTATGACTTCTCCTTCTAAATCGAGTAACGTTTCTATTGAAACGAATGGATTTTCTTTTGGGATACGAGTATCTCCTTTCCGATGCACTATTCCTTCTTTACTGCATCCCTCGCTCCATCACATTCAGAAATTAGCACAGAAATTGTGTCGCTATGAAATACTATGGGTTCTATGACTTCTTCTTCTAAATCGAGTAACGTTTCTTTGGAAACGACAGGATTTTCTTTTGGGATACGACTATCTCCTTTCCGATGCCCTATTGTTTCTTTACTGCATCCCAGGCTCCCTCACATTGACGAATTAACTCATAAATTGCGTCGCTATGAAATACTATGGCTTCTATGACTTCTCCTTCTAAATCGTGTAACGTTTCTATGGAAACGACAGGATTTTCTTTTGGTATACGAGTATCTCCTTTCCGATGCACATTTCCTTCTTAATTGCATCCCTCGCACCCTCACATTGACGAATTAACATAGAAATTGCGTCGCTATGAAATACTATGGGTTCTATGACTTCTCCTACTAAATCGAGTTACGTTTCTACGGAAACGACAGGATTTTCTTTTGAGATATGAGTATCTCCTTTCCGATGCACTATTCCTTCTTGACTGCATATCTCGCTCCCACACATTGACGAATTAACACTGTAATTGCGTCGCTATGAAATACTATGTGTTCTATGACTGCTCCTTCTAAATCGAGTAACGTTTCTATGGAAACGTCAGGATTTTCTATTGGGAAACGAGTATCTCTTTTCCGATGCACTATTCCCTCTTAACTGCATTGCTCGCTCCCTCAGGTTGGCAAATTAACTCGGAAATTGCGTCGCTGTGAAATACCATTGGTTATATGACATATCCTTCTAAATCGAGTAACGTATCTATGGAAACGACAGGATTTTCTTTTGGGATACGAGTATCTCCTTTCCGATGCACTATGCCTTCTTTACTGCATCCCTCGCTCACTCACATGGACGAGTAAACACAGATATTGCGTCGCTATGGAATTCTATGGGTTCTATGACTTCTCCTTCTAAATCGAGTAACGTTTCTATTGAAACGAAAGGATTTTCTTTTGGTATATGAGTATCTCCTTTCCGATGCACTATTCCTTCTTTACTGCATCCCTTACTACCTCACATTGACGAATTAACACTGAATTGGCGTCGCTATGAAATACTATGGGTTCTATGACTTCTCCTACTAAATCGAGTTACGTTTCTACGGAAACGACCGGATTTTCTTTTGAGATATGAGTATCTCCTTTCCGATACACTATTCCTTCTTTACTGCATCCCTCGCTCACTCACATTGACGAATTAACACAGAAATTGCGACGCTATGGAATACTATCTGTTCTGTGGCTTGTCTTTCTAAATCGAGTAACGATTCTATGGAAACGACAGGATTTTCTTTTGGGATACGACTATCTCCTTTCCGATGCACTATTCCTTCTTTACTGCATATCTCGCTCCCTCAGATTGACGAATTCACAATAAAATTGCGTCGCTATGAAATACTATGGGTTCTGTGACTTCTTCTAAATCGAGTAACGTTTCTTTGGAAACGACAGGATTTTCTTTTGGGATACGACTATCTCCGTTCCGATGCGCTATTGCTTCTTTACTGCATCCCAGGCTCCCTCACATTGACGAATTAACTCGTAAATTGCGTCGCTATGAAATACTATGGCTTCTATGACTTCTCCTTCTAAATCGAGTAACGTTTCTATTGAAACGACAGGATTTTCTTTTGGTATACGAGTATCTACTTTCCGATGCACATTTCCTTCTTAATTGCATCCCTCGCTCCCTCACATTGACGAATTAACACAGAAATTGCTGCGCTATGAAATACTATGTGTTCTATGACTTGTCCTCCTAAAATGAGTAACGTTTCTATGGAAACTACCGGATTTTCTTTGGGATACGAGTATCTCCTTTCCCATGCACTATTCTTTCCTTACTGCATCCCTCGTTCCCTCACATTGACGAATAAGCACAGAAATTGTGTCGTTATAAACTACTATGGGCTCTACGACTTCTCCTTGTAAATCGAGTAACTTTTCTATGGAGACGACAGGAATTTCTATTGGGATACGAGCATCTCAATTCCGATGCACTATTCCATTTTTACTACATCCCTCGCTCCCTCGCATTGACGAATTAACACAGAAATTTCGTCGCTATGAAATACCATGTGTTCTATGGCTTCTGCTTCTAAATCGAGTAATGTTACCATGGGAACGACAGGATTTGTTTTGGGATACGAGTAACAGCTTTCCGAGCCACTATTCCTGTCTTACTGCATCCCTCGCTCCCTCACATTGACGAATTAACACAGATATTGCGTCGCAATGAAATACTATGGGTTTAATGACATCTCCTTCTAAATCGAGTAACGTTCCTATGGAAACGACAGGATTTTCTTTTGGGAGACGACTATCTCCTTTCCGATGCACTATTCCTTCTTTACTGCATATCTCGCTCACTCAGATTGACGAATTCACAATAAAATTGCGTCGCTATGAAATACTATGGGTTCTATGACTTCTTCTTCTAAATCGAGTAACGTTTCTTTGGAAACGACAGGATTTTCTTTTGGGATACGACTATCTCCGTTCCGATGCGCTATTGCTTCTTTACTGCATCCCAGGCTCCCTCACATTGACGAATTAACTCATAAATTGCGTCGCTATGAAATACTATGGCTTCTATGACTTCTCCTTCTAAATCGAGTAACGTTTCTATGGAAACGACAGGATTTTCTTTTGGTATACGAGTATCTCCTTTCCGATGCTCTTTCCCTTCTTAATTGCATCCCTCGCTCCCTCACATTGACGAATTAACACAGAAATTGCGGCGCAATGAAATACTATGTGTTCTATGACTTGTCCTCCTAAAATGAGTAACGTTTCTATGGAGACGACCGGATTTTCTTTGGGATACGAGTATCTCCTTTCCCATGCACTATTCTTTCCTTACTGCATCCCTCGTTCCCTCACATTGACGAATAAGCACAGAAATTGCGTCGTTATGAACTACTATGGGCTCTACGACTTCTCCTTGTAAATCGAGTAACTTTTCTATGGAGACGACAGGAATTTCTATTGGGATACGAGCATCTCAATTCCGATGCACTATTCCATTTTTACTACATCCCTCGCTCCCTCGCGTTGACGAATTAACACAGAAATTTCGTCGCTATGAAACACCATGTGTTCTATAGCTTCTGCTTCTAAATCGAGTAGTGTTTCCATGGGAACGACAGGATTTGTTTTGGGATACGAGTAACAGCTTTCCGAGCCACTATTCCTGTCTTACTGCATCCCTCGCTCCCTCACATTGACGAATTAACACAGATATTGCGTCGCAATGAAATACTATGGGTTCAATGACATCTCCTTCTAAATCGAGTAACGTTCCAATGGAATCGACAGGATTTTCTTTCGGGATACGAGTACCTCCTTTCCGATGCACTGTTCCTTCTTTACTGCATCCCTCGCACCCTCAAATTAACGGATAAACACAGAAATTGCGTCGCTATGAACTACTATGGGCTCTACGACTTCTCCTTCTAAATCGAGTAACTTTTTTGTGGAAACATGATTTTCTTTTGGGATACGAGTATCACCTTTCCGATGCACTATTCCTTCTTTACTGCATCCCTTGCTCCCTCACATTGACAAATTAACTAGAAATTGCGTCGCTATCAAATACTATGGGTTTTATGCCTTCTTCTTCCAAATCGGGTAACGTTCTATGGAAACGACAGGAATTTCTGTTGGGATACGAGCATCTCAATTCCGATGCACAATTCCTTTTTTACTGCATCCCTCGCTCCCTCGCATTGACGAATTAACACAGAAATTTCGTCGCTATGAAATACCATGTATTCTATGACTTCTGCTTCTAAATCGAGTAATGTTTCCATGGAAACGACAGGATTTTTTTTGGGATACGAGTAACAGCTTTCCGAGCCACTATTCCAGTCTTAGTGCATCCCTCGCTCCCTCACATTGACGAATTGACACAGATATTGCGTCGCAATGAAATACTATGGCTTCAATGACATCTCCTCCTAAATCGCGTAACGCTTCTATGGAATCGACAGGTTTTCTTTTGGGATACGAGTATCTCCTTTCCGATGCACTATTCCTTATTTACCGCATCCCTCGCTCCCTCACACAGATGCGTTAACACAGATATTGCGTCGCTATGAAAGACTATGGGTTCTATGACATCTCCTTCTAAATAGAGTAACGTTTTATTGGAAACGACAGGATTTTCTTTTGGGATCCGAGTATCTCCTTTCCGATGCACTATTCCTTCTTTACTGCATCCCTCGCTCCCTCACATTGATGAATAAGCACAGAAATTGCGTCGCTATGAAATACTGTGGTTTCAATGACATCTCCTTCTAAGTCGAGTAACGTTTCTATGCAAACGACAGGATTTTCTTTTGGGATACGAGTATCTCCTTTCCGATGCACTTTTCCTCCTTTACTGCATCCCTCGCTCCCTCACACTGCCGCATTGACACAGTAATTGCGTCGCTAAGAAATACTATGGGTTCTGTGTCTTGTTATAAATCGAGTAACGATTCTATGGAAACAAAAGGATTTTCTTTTGGGATCCGAGTATCTCCTTTCCGATGCACTATTCCTTCTTTACTGCATCCCTTGCTCCCTCACATTGACGAATTAAAACAGATATTGCGTCGCTATGAGGTACTATGGGTTCTATGACTTCTCCTTCTAAACCGAGTAACGTTTCTATGAAAACGACAAGATTTTCTTTTGGGATACGAGTATCTCGTATAAAAAGCACTACTCCATCTTTACAGCATCCCTCCCTCCCTCACATTGAC
The DNA here is from genome assembly GCF_021461385.2 of Schistocerca piceifrons. Lineage (NCBI taxonomy): Eukaryota > Metazoa > Arthropoda > Insecta > Orthoptera > Acrididae > Schistocerca > Schistocerca piceifrons. The sequence goes on from NW_025728230.1 coordinate 203,433, forward strand.
GAATAAGCACAGAAATTGCGTCGCTATGAAATACTATGGGTTCTATGACACGTCCTTCTAAATCGAGCAACGTTTCTATGGAATCGACAGGATTTCCTTTTGGGATACGAGTATCTCCTTTCCGATGCACTATTCCTTCTTTCCTGCATCCCTCGCTCCTTCACATTGACGAATTAACACAGAAACAGGGTCGCTATGAAATACTATGGGTTCTGTGACCTCTCCTTCTAAATTGAGTAACGTTTCTATGGAAATGACAGGATATTCTTTCGGGTTACGACTATCTCCTATCCGATGCACTATTCCTTCTTTACTGCATCCCTCGCTCCCTCACATTGACGAAGTAACTCACAAACTGCGTCGCTATGAAATACTACGGGTTCTATGATTTCTTCTTCCAAATCGAGTAACGTTCTATGGAAACGACAGGAATTTCTTTTAGGATACGAGTATCTCGTTTCCTATGCACTATTCCTTCTTTACCGCATCCCTCGCTTCCTCACACAGACGAATTAACAAAGATTTTGCGTCGTTATGAAATACTATGGATTCTATGACATCTCCTTCTAAATCGAGTACCGTCTCAATGGAAACGACAGGATTTTCTTTTGGGATCCGAGTATCTCCTTTCCGATGCACTATTCCTTCTTTACTGCATCCCTCGCTCCCTCACATTGACGAATAAGCACAGAAATTGCGTCGCTATGAAATACTATGGGTTCTATCACTTCCTCTTCTAAATCGAGTAACGTTTCCATGCAAACGACAGGATTTTCTTTTGGGATACGAGTATCTCCATTCGATACACTATTCCTTCTTTACTGCATCAATCGCTCCCTCACATTGACAAATCAGCACGGAAATTGCGTGGCCATGAAATACTATGGGTTGTAAGACGTCTCCTTCTAAGTCGAGAAACGTTTCTATAGAAACGACTGGATGTTCTTTTGGAATACGACTATCTCAATCCGATGCACTATTCCCCTTTTACTGCATCCCTCGCTCCCTCACACTGCCGAATTAACACAGAAATTGCGTCGCTATGGATTATTATGGGTTCTCCGTCATCTCCTTCTAAATCGAGTAACGTTTCTATGGGATCGACAGGATTTCCTTTTGGGATACGAGTATCTCTTTTCCGATGCACTATTCCTTCTTTACTGCATCCCTCGCTCTCTCACATTGACGAATTAACACAGAAATTGCGTCGCTATGCAATACTAAGGGTACTATGTGATCTCCTTCAATATCGGGTATCGTTTCTATGGAAACAACAAGATATTCTTTTGGGATACGAGTATCTCCTTTCCGATGCACTATTCCTTCCTTACAGCATCCCTCGCTCCCTCACATTGACGAATTGAAACAGAAATTGCGTCACTATGAATTACTATGTGTTCTATGACTTCTCACTCTAAATCGAGTAACATTTCTATTGACACGACAGGATTTTCTTTTGGGATACGACTATCTCCTTTCGACGCCCTATTCCTTCATTACTCCATCCCTGGATCCCTCACATTGTCGAATTAACACAGAAATTGAGTCGCTATGAGGTACTATGGGTTCTATGACTTCTCCTTCTAAATTGAGTAACGTTTCTATAGAAACGACTGGATTTTCTTTTCGGATACGAGTATCTCCTTTCCGATCCAATATTCCTTCATTACTGCAACCCTCGCTCCCTCACATTGACGAATAAGCACAGAAATAGCGTCGCTATGAAATACTATGGGTTCTATGACTTCTCCTTCTAAATCGAGTAACGTTTCTGTGCAAACGACAGGATTTTGTTTTGGGATACGAATATACCCATTCGATGAACTACTCCTTCTTTACTGCATCCCTCGCTCCCTCACATTGACGAATAAGCACAGAAATTGCGTCGCTATGAAATACTATGGTTTCTATGACATCTCCTTCTAAATCGAGTAACGTTTCTATGGAAACGACAGGATCTTCTTTTCGTATACGACCATTTCCTTTGGGATGCACTATTCCTTCTGTACTGCATCCCTCGCTCCCTCACATTGACGAAGTAACTCACAAACTGCGTCGCTATGAAATACTACGGGTTCTATGACTTCTACTTCCAAATCGAGTAACGTTCTATGGAAACGACAGGAATTTCGATTGCGATACGAGTATTTCAAATCCGATGCACTGTTCCTTCTTTACTGCATACCTTGCTCCCTCACATTGACGAATGAACACAGTAATTGCGTCGCTATCAAATACTATGGGTTTTATGCCTTCTCCTTCCAAATCGAGTAACGTTCCATGGAAACGACAGGAATTTCTATTGGGATACGAGCATCGCAATTCCAATGCACTATTCCTTTTTTTACTGCATCCCTCGCTCCCTCGCATTGACGAATTAACACAGAGATTTCGTGGCTATGAAATTGCATGTGTTCTATGACTTCTGCTTCTAAATCGAGTTTTGTTTCCATGGAAACGTCAGGATTTTTTAGGGATACGAGTAACAGCTTTCCGAGCCACTATTCCAGTCTTAATGCATCCCTCGCTCCCTCACATTGACGAATTAACACAGATATTGCGTCACAATGAAATAGTATGGGTTCAATGACATCACCTACTAAATCGTGTAACGTTTCTATTGAATAGAGAGGATTTTCTTTTGGGATACGAGTATCTCCTTTCCGATGCACTATTCCTTCTTTACTGCATCCCTCGCACCTTCACATTAACGTATAAACACAGAAATTGCGTCGCTATGAAATACTATGTGTTCTATGACTTCTCCTTCAATATTGGGTACCGTTTCTATGGAAACGACAAGATTTTCTTTTGGGATACGTGTATCTCCATTCCGATGCACTATTCCTTCCTTACAGCATCCCTTGCTACCTCACATTGACGAATTAAAACAGAAATTGCGTCACTATGAAATACTATGTGTTCTACGACTTCTCCCTCTAAATCGAGTCACATTTCTATGGAAACGACAGGATTTTCTTTTGGGATACGAGTATCTCCTTTCCGATGCACTATTCTTTATTTACCGCATCCCTCGCTCCCTCACACAGACGAATTAACACAGATATTGCGTCGCTATGAAATACTGTGTTTTCTATGACATCTCCTTCTAAAACGAGTAACGTTTCAATGGAAACGACAGGATTTTCTTTTGGGATCCGAGCATCTCCTTTCCAATGCACCATTCCTTCTTTACTGCATCCCTTGCTCCCTCACATTGACGAATTAACACAGAAATTACGTCGCTATCAAATACTATGGGTTTTATGCCTTCTCCTTCCAAATCGAGTAACGTTCAATGGAAACGATATGAATTTCTATTGGGATACGAGTATGTCGTTTCCGATGCACTATTCCTTTTGTACTGCATCCCTCGCTCCCTCGCATTGACGAATTAACACAGAAATTTGGTCGCTATGAAATACCAGGTGTTCTATGAATTATGCTTCTACATCGAGTAATGTTTCTATGGAAACGACAGGATTTTTTTTGGGATTCGAGTAACAGCTTTCCGAGCCACTATTCCAGTCTTACTGCATCCCTCGCTCTCTCACATTGACGAATTAACACAGATATTGCGTCGCAATGAAATACTATGGGTTCAATGACATCTCCTTCTATATCGTGTAACTTTTCTATGGAATCGACAGGATTTTCTTTTGGGATACGAGTATCTCCTTTACGATGCACTATTCCTTCTTCACTGCATCCCTCGCACCTTCACATTAACGTATAAACACAGAATTTGCGTCGCTATGAAATACTATGGGTTCTATGACTTCTCCTTCAATATCGGGTATCGTTTCTATGGAAACGACAAGATCTTCTTTTGGGATACAAGTATCTCCTTTCCGAAGCACTATTCCTTCCTTACAGCAACCCTCGGCCCCCCCCCCCCCCCCCCCATTAACGAATGAACACAGAAATTGCGTCGCTATGAAATACTATGGGTTCTATGACTTCTCCTCCTATATCGAGCAACATTTCTATGGAAACGACAGGATTTTCTTTTGGGATACGACTATCTCCTTTCCGATGCACTATTCCTTCTTAACTGCATCCCTGGCTCCCTCACATTGATGAATTAACACAGATATTGCGTCGCTATGAGGTACTATGGGTTCTATGACTTCTCCTTCTAAATCGAGTAACGTTTCTATGCATCGACAGGATTTTCTTTTCGGATACGAGTATCTCCGTTCGATGCACTGCTCCTTCTTTACTGCATCCTTCGCTCCCTCACATTGACGAATAAGCACAGAAATTGCGTCGCTATGATTTTACTATGGGGTCTATGACGTCCCCTTCTAAATCGAGTAACGTTTCTATGGAAACGACAAGATTTTCTTTTGGGATACGAGTATCTCATATAAAAAGCACTATTTCATATTTACTGCATTACTCGCTCCCTCACATTGACGAATTAACACAGATATTGCGTCGCTATCAAATACTAATGGTTTTATGCCTTCTCCTTCCAAATCGAGTAACGTTCTATGGAAACGACAGGAATTTCAATTTGGATACGAGTATTTCAATTCCGATGCACTATTCCTTTTTTACTGCATCCCTCGCTCCCTCGCATTGACAAATTAACACAGAAATTTTTAGCTATGAAATAACATGTGTTCTATGAGTTCTGCTTGTAAATCGAGTAATGTTTCTATGGAAACGACGGGATTTTTTTTTTTTTGGGATACGAGTAACAGCTTTCCGAGCCACTATTCCAGGCTTACAGCATCCCTCGGCCACTTACTTTGACGAATAAGCACAGAAAATGCGTCGCTATGAAATACTATGGGTTCTATGACTTCTCACTCTAAATTGAGTAATGTTTCTATGGAAACGACAAGATTTCCTTTTGGGATTCGAGTATCTCCTTTCCGATGAACTATTCCTTCTTTACTGCATCCCTCGCTCCCTCACATTGACGAATTAACACAGAAATTCCGTCCCTAAGAAATACTAAGGGTTCTATGACACTTCCTTCTAAATCAAGTAACGTTTCTATGGATACGAAAGGATTTTCTTTTGGGATACTAGTATCTCCTTTCTGATGCACTATCCCTTCTTTACTGCATCCCTCGCTCCCTCACATTGAAGATTTGACACAGAAATTGCGTCGCTATGAAATACTATGGTTTCTGCGACTTTTCCTTCTAAATCGAGTAATGTTTCTATAAAAAAGACAGGATTTTTTTTGGGATACGAGTAACAGCTTTCCGATCCACTATTCCAGTCTTCCTGCATCCCTCGCTCATCCACTTTGACGAATAAACACAGATATTGCGTCGCAATGACATACTATGGGTTCAATGACATCTCCTTCTATATCGAGTAACGTTTCTATGGGATCGACAGGATTTCCTTTTGGGATACGAGTATCTCCTTTCCGATGCACTATTCCTTCTTTACTGCATCCCTCGCTCCCTCACATTGACGAATAGGCACAGAAATTGCGTCGCTATGAAATACTATGGTTTCTATGACATCTCCTTCTAAATCGAGTAACGTTTCTATGGAAACGACAGGATTTTCTTTTGGGATACATCTCCTTCCGATGCACTATTTCTTGTTTACTGCATCCCTCGCTCCTTCCCATTGACGATTTAACACAGAAATTGCGTTGCTATGATATACTATGGGCTCTATGACTTCTCCATCTAAATCGAGTAACGTTTCTATGGAAACGCAATGATTTTCTGTTGGGAAACGAGTATCTCTTTTCCGATGCTCTATTCCTTCTTTCCTGCATCCCTCGCTCCCTCACATTGCCGAATAAGCACAGAAATTGCGTCGCTATGAAATACTATGGGTTCTATGACCTCTCCTTCTAAATCGAGTAACGTTTCTATGGATACGACAGAATTTTCTTTAGGGATACGAGTATCTCCTTTCCGATGCACTATTACTTCTTTACTGTATCCATCGCTCCCTCACATTGACGAATTAACACAGAAATTGCGTCGCTATGAAATAAATAGCCCATAGTATATCATAGCAACGCAATTTCTGTGTTAAATTCTTCCCCCCATGAACCATGGACCTTGCCGTTGGTGGGGAGGCTTGCGTGCCTCAGCGATACAGATAGCCGTACCGTAGGTGCAACCACAACGGAGGGGTATCTGTTGAGAGGCCAGACAAACGTGTGGTTCCTGAAGAGGGACAGCAGCCTTTTCAGTAGTTGAAAGGGCAACAGTCTGGATGATTGACTGATCTGGCCTTGTAACAATAACCAAAACGGCCTTGCTGTGCTGGTACTGCGAAAGGCTGAAAGCAAGGGGAAACTACAGCCGTAATTTTTCCCGAGGGCATGCAGCTTTACTGTATGATTACATGATGATGGCGTCCTCTTGGGTAAAATATTCCGGAGGTAAAATAGTCCCCCATTCGGACCTCCGGGCGGGGACTACTCAAGAGGATGTCGTTATCAGGAGAATGAAAACTGGCATTCTACGGATCGGAGCGTGGAATGTCAGATCCCTTAATCGGGCAGGTAGGTTAGAAAATTTAAAAAGGGAAATGGATAGGTTGAAGTTAGATATAGTGGGAATTAGTGAAGTTCGGTGGCAGGAGGAAGAAGACTTCTGGTCAGGTGACTACAGGGTTATAAACACAAAATCAAATAGGAGTAATGCAGGAGTAGGTTTAATAATGAATAGGAAAATAGGAATGCGGGTAAGCTACTACAAACAGCATAGTGAACGCATTATTGTGGCCAAGATAGATACGAAGCCCACGCCTACTACAGTAGTACAAGTTTATATGCCAACTAGCTCTGCAGATGACGAAGAAATTGAAGAAATGTATGATGAAATAAAAGAAATTATTCAGATTGTGAAGGGAGACGAAAATTTAATAGTCATGGGTGACTGGAATTCGAGTGTAGGAAAAGGGAGAGAAGGAAACATAGTAGGTGAATATGGATTGGGGGACAGAAATGAAAGAGGAAGCCGCCTGGTCGAATTTTGCACAGAGCACAACATAATCATAACTAACACTTGGTTTAAGAATCATGAAAGAAGGTTGTATACATGGAAGAACCCTGGAGATACTAAAAGGTTTCAGATAGATTATATAATGGTAAGACAGAGATTTAGGAACCAGGTTTTAAATTGTAAGACATTTCCAGGGGCAGATGTGGACTCTGACCACAATCTATTGGTTATGACCTGTAGATTAAAACTGAAGAAACTGCAAAAAGGTGGGAATTTAAGCAGATGGGACCTGGATAAACTAAAAGAACCAAAGGTTGTACAGAGATTCAGGGAGAGCATAAGGGAGCAATTGACAGGAATGGGGGAAATAAATACAGTAGAAGAAGAATGGGTAGCTCTGAGGGATGAAGTAGTGAAGGCAGCTGAGGATCAAGTAGGTAAAAAGACGAGGGCCAGTAGAAATCCTTGGGTAACAGAAGAAATATTGAATTTAATTGATGAAGGGAGAAAATATAAAAATGCAGTAAGTGAAACAGGCAAAAAGGAATACAAACGTCTCAAAAATGAGATCGACAGGAAGTGCAAAATGGCTAAGCAGGGATGGCTAGAGGACAAATGTAAGGATGTAGAGGCTTATCTCACTAGGGGTAAGATAAATACCGCCTACAGGAAAATTAAAGAGACCTTTGGAGATAAGAGAACGACTAGTATGAATATCAAGAGCTCAGATGGAAACCCAGTTCTAAGCAAAGAAGGGAAAGCAGAAAGGTGGAAGGAGTATATAGAGGGTCTATACAAGGGCGATGCACTTGAGGACAATATTGTGGAAATGGAAGAGGATGTAGATGAAGATGAAATGGGAGATATGATACTGCGTGAAGAGTTTGACAGAGCACTGAAAGACCTGAGTCGAAACAAGGCCCCCGGAGTAGACAATATTCCATTGGAACTACTGACGGCCGTGGGAGAGCCAGTCCTGACAAAACTCTACCAACTGGTGAGCAAGATGTATGAAACAGGCGAAATACCCTCAGACTTCAAGAAGAATATAATAATTCCAATCCCAAAGAAAGCAGGTGTTGACAGATGTGAAAATTACCGAACTATCAGCTTAATAAGTCACAGCTGCAAAATACTAACACGAATTCTTTACAGACGAATGGAAAACCTAGTAGAAGCCAACCTCGGGGAAGATCAGTTTGGATTCCGTAGAAACACTGGAACACGTGAGGCAATACTGACCTTACGACTTATCTTAGAAGAAAGATTAAGGAAAGGCAAACCTACGTTTCTAGCATTTGTAGACTTAGAGAAAGCTTTTGACAATGTTGACTGGAATACTCTCTTTCAAATTCTAAAGGTGGCAGGGGTAAAATACAGGGAGCGAAAGGCTATTTACAATTTGTACAGAAACCAGATGGCAGTTATAAGAGTCGAGGGACATGAAAGGGAAGCAGTGGTTGGTAAGGGAGTAAGACAGGGTTGTAGCCTCTCTCCGATGTTGTTCAATCTGTATATTGAGCAAGCAGTAAAGGAAACAAAAGAAAAATTCGGAGTAGGTATTAAAATTCATGGAGAAGAAATAAAAACTTTGAGGTTCGCCGATGACATTGTAATTCTGTCAGAGACAGCAAAGGACTTGCAAGAGCAGTTGAATGGAATGGACAGTGTCTTGAAAGGAGGATATAAGATGAACATCAACAAAAGCAAAACAAGGATAATGGAATGTAGTCTAATTAAGTCGGGTGATGCTGAGGGAATTAGATTAGGAAATGAGGCACTTAAAGTAGTAAAGGAGTTTTGCTATTTGGGGAGCAAAATAACTGATGATGGTCGAAGTAGAGAGGATATAAAATGTGGGCTGGCAATGGCAAGGAAAGCGTTTCTGAAGAAGAGAAATTTGTTAACATCCAGTATTGATTTAAGGGTCAGGAAGTCATTTCTGAAAGTATTCGTATGGAGTGTAGCCATGTATGGAAGTGAAACATGGTCGTTAAATAGTTTGGACAAGAAGAGAATAGAAGCTTTCGAAATGTGGTGCTACAGAAGAATGCTGAAGATTAGATGGGTAGATCACATAACTAATGAGGAAGTATTGAATAGGATTGGGGAGAAGAGAAGTTTGTGGCACAACCTGACCAGAAGAAGGGATCGGTTGGTAGGACATGTTCTGAGGCATCAAGGGATCACCAATTTAGTATTGGAGGGCAGCGTGGAGGGTAAAAATCGTAGAGGGAGACCAAGAGACGAATACACTAAGCAGATTCAGAAGGATGTAGGTTGCAGTAGGTACTGGGAGATGAAAAAGCTTGCACAGGATAGAGTAGCATGGAGAGCTGCATCAAACCAGTCTCACGACTGAAGACCACAACAACAACAATGAAATATTATTGGTTCTGTGATTTCTCCTTCTAAATCGAGTAACTTTTCTAAGGAAACGACAGGATTTTCTTTTGGGATACATCTCTTTCCGATGAACTATTCCTTCTTTACTACATCCCTCGCTCCCTCACATTGACGAATAAGCACAGAAATTGCGTCGCTATGAAATACTATGGGTTCTATGACCTCTCCTTCTAAATCGAGTAACGTCTCTATGGATACGACAGGATTTTCTTTTGGGATACGAGTATCGCTTTTCCGATGCACTATTCCTTCTTTACTACATTCCTGGCTCCCTCATATTGACGAATTAACGCAGAAATAGCGTCGATATGGCATACTATGAGTTCTATGACTTCTCCTTCTAAAACAAGTAACGTTTCCATGGGAACGACAGGTTTTTCTTTTGGGATACGAGCATCTCTTTTCCGATGCACAATTCCTTCTTCACTGCATCCCTCGCTCCCTCACACTGACGAATAAACACAGAAATTGCGTCGCTATGAAATACTATGGGTTCTACGACTTCTCGTGCTCTATCGAGTAACGTTCCTATGGTAACGACAGCATTTTCTTTTGGGATACGACCATCTTCTTCCCGATGCACTATTCCTTCTGTACTGCATCCCTCGTTCCCTCACATTGGCGAATAAGCACAGAAATTGCGTCGCTAAGAAATACTATGGGTTCTGTGACTTCTCCTTCTAAATCGAGTAACGTTTCTATGGAAACAACAGGATTTTCTTTTGGGATACTATTATCTCCTTTCCGATGCACAATTCCTTCTTTACTGTATCCCTCGCTCCCTCACATTGACGGATTAACACAGAAATTACGGCGCTGTGATATACTATCAGTTTAATGACTTCTCCTTCTAAATCGAGTAGCGTTTATATGGAAACGACAGGATTTTCTTTAGAGATACGAGTATCTCTTTTCCGATGCACTTTTCCTTCCTTACTACATCCCTCGCTCCCTCACATTGACGAATTAAAACAGAAAATGCGTCGCTATAAAATACTATTAGTTCTATGACTACTCCTTCTAAATCGGGTAACGTTTCTATGGAAACGACAGGATTTTCTATTGGGATACGAGTAAGTCCTTTCCGATGCACTATTCCTTGTTTACTGCATCCCTCGCTCCCTCACATTCACGAATTAACACAGAAATTGCGTCGCTATGAAATACTATGGGTTCTGTGACTTCTCCTTCAAAATCGAGTAACGTTTCTAATTGAACGACAGGATTTTCTTTTGGGATACATCTCCTTCCGATGCACTGTTCCTTGTTTACTGCATCCCTCGCTCCCTCACAATGACGAACTAACACAGAAATTGCGTCGCTCTAAAATACTATGGGATCCATGACTTCTCCTGATAAATCTAGTAACGTTTCTATGGAAACTACAGGATTTTCTACTGGGATACGAGTATCTCCTTTCTGATGCACTATACCTTCTTAGCTGCATCCCTCGCTCCCTCACATTGACCTATTAATACAGAAAATGCGTCCCTATGAAATACTGTGGGTTCTATGACTTCTCCTTCTAAATCGAGTAACGTTTCTACGGAAACGATACGATTTTCTTTAGGGATACGAGTATCTCCTTTCCGATGCACTATTCCTTCTCTACTGCATCCCTCGCTCCCTCACATTAACGATTTAACACAGAAATTGCGTCGCTATGAAATACTATGAGTTCCATGACTTCTCCTTCTAAATCTTGTACAGTTTCTACAAAAACGACAGGATTTTCTTTTGGGATTCGAGTATCTCCCTACCGATGTACTATTCCTTTTTTACTGCATCCCTCGCCCCCTCACACGACCGAATTAACACAGAAGTTGCGTCGCTATGGATTATTATGGGATCTGCGACTTCTCCTTCTAAATCGAGTAACGTTTCTAAGGAAACCACGGGATTTTCTTTTGGGATCCGAGCATCTCCTTTCCGATGCACTATTCCTTCTTTATTGCATCCCTCGTTCCCTCACATTGGCGAATAAGCACAGAAATTGCGTCGCTAAGAAATACTATGGGTTCTGTGACTTCTCCTTCTAAATCGAGTAACGATTCTATGGAAACGACAGGTTTTTTCTTTTGGGAAACGTGTATCTCTCTACCGATGCACTATTACTTCTTTACTGCATCCCTCGCTCCCTCACATTGACGAATTAGCACAGAAATTGCTTCGCTATGAAGTACTATATGTTCTATGACTTCTCCTTCTAAACCGATTAACGTTTCTATGGAAACGAAAGTATTTTCCTTTGGGATACGAGTATCTCGTTTCCGATGCCCTATTCCTTCTTTACAGCATCCCCTGCTTCCTCACATTGACGAATTAACACAGAAATGGCGTCGCTATGATATACTATGGGTTATTTCCCTTCTCCTTCAAAATCGAGTAACGTTCCTATGGAAAGTACAGGATTTTCTTTTGGGATACGAGAATCTCCTTTCCGACGCACTATTCCTTGTGTACTGCATCCCTCGCTCCCTCACATTGACGAAGCAACTCTCACATAGCGACGCTATGAAATACTATGTGTTCTATGACCTCTCCTTCTAAATCGTGTAACGTCTCTATTGAAACGACAAAATTTTCTTTAGGGTTACGAGTATCTCCTTTCGGATGCACTATTCCGCCTTTACTGCATTCCCGGGCTCCCTCACATTGACGAATTAACTCACAAATTCCGTCGCTATGAAATTCTTTGTGTTCTGTGACATCTCCTTCTAAATCGATTAACGTTTCTATGAAAACGACAGGATTTTCTTTTGGGATACGAATATCTCCTTTCCGATGCACTTGTCCTTCTTTACTGCATCCCTGGCTACCTCACATTGACGAATTAGCAAAAAAATTGCGTCGCTATGAAATACTATGGGTTCTATGACTTCTCCTTCTAAATCGATTAACGTTTCTATGGAAACGACAGAATTTTCTTTTGGGATACGGTTATCTCCTTTCCGATGCACTATTCCTCCTTACTGCACCCCTCGCTCCCTCGCATTGACGAACTACCACAGAAATTGCGTCGCTATGATATACTATGGGTTCTGTGACCTCTCCTTCTAAATCGAGTAACGCTTCTATGGAAACGACAGGATTTTCCTTTGGGATACGAGTATCTCCCTACCGATAGACTATTCCTTTTTTACTCTATCCCTCACCCCCTCACACGACCGAATTGACACAGAAATTGCGTCGCTATGGATTATTATGGGTTCTGCGACTTCTCCTTCTAAATTGGGTAACGATTCAATGGAAACGACAGGATTTTCTTTTGGGATACGAGTATCTCCTTTCCGATGCACTATTCCTTCTTTACTGCAATCCTCGTTCCCTCACATTGACGAATAAGCACAGAAATTGCGTCGCTATGAAACACTGTAGGTTCCATGACTTCTCCTTCTAAATCGACTAACGTTTCTCTGCAAACGACTGGATTTTCTGTCAGGATTCGAGTATCTCCTTTCGGATGCCCTATTCCTTCTTTACAGCATCCCTTGCTTCCTCAGATTGACGAATTAACTCCGAAATGACATCAGTATGATATACTATGGGTTATTTCACTTCTCCTTCAAAATCGAGTAACGTTTCTATAGAAACGACAGGATTTTCTTTTGGGATAAGAGTATTTCATTTCCGATGCACTATTCCTTGTGTACTGCATCCCTCGCTCCCTCACATTGACGAAGTATTTCACAAATTGCGTCGCTATGAAATACTATGGGTTCTATGACTTCTCCTTCTAAACCGTGTAACGTTTCTATTGAAACGACAGGATTTTCTTTTGGGTTACGAGTATCTCCTTTCCGATGCACTATTCCTCCTTTACTGCATCCCTGGCTCCCTCAGATTGACGAATTAACACAGAAATTGCGTCGCTATGGAATACTATGACTTCTATGACTTCTCATTCTATAACAAGTAACGTTTCTATGAAAACGACAGGAATTTCTTTTGTGATACGAGTATCTCCTTTCCGATGCACTATTCCTTGTTTACTGCATCCCTCGCTCCTCACATTGACGAATTAAGACAGACATTTCGTCGCTAGGAAATACTATGAGTTCTATGACTTCTCCTTCTAAATCGAGAAACATTTCTATGGAGACGAAAGGATTTTCTTTTGGGGTACGATTATCTCCTTTCCGATGCACTATTCCTTCTTTACTGCACCCCTCGCTCCCTCACATTGACGAATTACCACAGAAATTGCGTCGCTATGAAATACTATGTTTTCTATGACATCTCTTTCTAAATCGAGTAACGTTTCAATTGAAACGACAGAATTTTCCATTGGGATACGAGTATCTCCTTTCCGATGCACTATTCCTTGTTTACTGCTTCCCTGGCTCCCTCACATTCACGAATGTAACACAGAAATTGGGTAGCTATGAAATGCTATGGGTTCTATTACATCTCGTTCTAAATCTTGTAACGTTTCTACGAAATCGACAGAATTTTCCTTTGGGAGACGAGTATCTCCCTACCGATGTACTATTCCTTTTTACTGTATCCCTCGCCCCCTCACACGACCGAATTAACACAGAAATTGCGTCGCTATGGATTATTATGGGTTCTGCGTCTTCTCCTTCTAAATTGGGTAACGATTCAATGGAAACGACAGGATTTTCTTTTGGGATACGAGTATCTCCTTTCCGATGCACTATTTCTTCTCTACTGCATTCCTCGCTCCCTCACATTGACGAATTAAGACAGATTTTGCGTCGCTATGAAATACTACGGTTCAATGACATTTCCTTCCAACTCGAGTATCGTTTCTATGGAGACAACAGAATTTTCTTTTGGGATCCGACTACCCCCTTTCCCATGCACTATTCCTTCTTTACTGCATACCTGGCTCCCTCACATTGACGAATTAACACAGAAATTACGTCGCTATGGAATACTACGGGTTCTATGGCTTCACATTCTAAATCGTGTAACGTATCTATGGAAACGATAGGATTCTCTTTTGGGATACGAGTATCTCCTTTCCGATGCACTACTCATTCTTTACTGCATTCCTCGCAACCTCACATTGACGAATTAACACACAAATTGCGTCGCTATGATGTACAATGGGTTCTATGACTTCTTAATCGAGTAACGTTTATATGGAAACGGAAGGATTTTCTTTTGGGATAAGAGTATCTCCTTTCTGATGCACTATTCTCTCTTTACTGCATCCCTCGCTCACTCACATTGACGATATAACACAGAAATTGCGTCGCTATGATATTCTATGGGTTCTATGACTTCTCCTTCTAAATCGAGTAACGTTTCTATGGAAACGAAAGGATTTTTTTTTTTGTTTTTTTGAGGTACGAGTATCTCCATTCCTACGCACTATTCCATCCTTACTGCATCCCTCGCTCCCTCACTTTGACGAATTACCACTGAGATTGCGTCGCTATGAAATACTATGTGTTCTATGACATCTCCTTCTAATCGAGTAACGCTTCAATTAAAACGACAGGATTTTCTTTTGGGATACGAGTATCTCCTTTCCCATGCACTATAACATCTTTACTGCATGCCTCGCTTCCTCACAGTGACGAGTTAACACATAAATTGCGTCGCTATGAAATACTATGGGTTCTATGTCTTCTCATTCTAAATCGAGTAACGTTTCTATGGAAACGACAGGATTTTCTTTTGAGATGTGAGTATTTCCTTTCCGATGCGCTATTCCTTCTTTACTGCATCCCTCGATCCCTCACATTGATGAATTAACACAGAAATTGCGTCGCTATGAAATACTATGGGTTCTACGACTCCTCCTTCTCAATCGAGTTACGTTTCGATGGTAACGACAAGATTTTCTTTTGGGATACGACCATCTCCATTCCGATGCACTATTCCTTCTGTAACGCATCCCTCGCTCCCTCACATTGACGAAGTAACTCACAAATTGCTTCGCTATCAGATACTATGGGTTCTATGACTTCTCTTTCTAAATCGAGTAACGTTTCTATGGAAACGACAGGATTTTATTTTGGGATACGAGTATCTCCTTTCCGATGCATTATTCGTTCTTTACTGCATCCCTCGCTCCTTCACATTGACGAATTAAGACAGATTTTGCGTCGCTTTGAAATACTATGGGTTCTATGACATCTCCTTCCAACTCGAGTAACGTTTCTATGGAGACGTCAGAATTTTCTTTTGGGATCCGACTATCCCCTTTCCAATGCACTATTCCTTCTTTACTGCATACCTGGCTCCCTCACATTGACGATTTAACACAGAAATTGCGTCGCTATGGAATACTACGGGTTCTATAGCTACAGCCTTCTAAATCGTCTAACGTTTCTTTGGAAACGACAGGATTTTCTTTTAGGACGTTAGTATCTCCTTTCCGATGCACTATTCCTTCTTTACTGCATCTCTCGCTCCCACGTATTGACGAATTAACACAGAAATTGCGTCGCTATGAAATACTTTGGGTTCTATGACTTCTCCTTCTAAATCGAGTAACGTTTCTATGGAAACGATAGGATTTTCTTTAGGAGGAGAGTGTCTTTTATACGATTCACTATTCTCATTTACTGCGTCCCTCGCTCCCTCACTTTGTCGAATTAAAACTGAAATTGCGTCGCTATGAAATACTATTCGTTCTATGACTTCACCTTCTAATTCGAGAAACGTTCGTCTGGAAACGACAGGATTTTCTTTTGGGAGGCGAGTATATCCTTCACGGTGCACTATTCCTTCTTTACTGCTTCCCTCGCTCCCTCACTTTGTCGAATTAAACCTATAATTGCGTCGCTATGATATACTATGGGTTCTATGACTTCTCCTTCTAAATCGAATACGTTTCTATGGAAACTACAGCATTTTCTATTGGGAGGCGAGTATCTCCTTTATGATGCACTATTCCTTTATTACTGCATCCCTCGCTCCCTCACATTGACGAATTAACACGGAAATTGCGTCGCTATGAAATACTATGGTTTCTAAAACTTCTCCTTCTAAATCGAGTAACGTTTCTATGCAAACGACAGGATTTTCTTTTGAGATGCGAGTGTCTCCTTTCCGATGCGCTATTCCTTCCTAGCTTCATCCCTCGTTCCCTCACATTCACGAATTACCACAGAAATTGCTTCGCTATGAAATACTATTCGTTCTATGACTTCACCTTCTAATTCGAGTAACGTTCTTCTGGAAACGACAGTATTTTCTTTTGCGAGGCGAGTATATCCTTTACGGTGCACTATTCCTTCTTTACTGCTTCCCTAGGTCCCTCACTTTGTCGAATTAAAACTGAAATTCCGTCGCTATTAAATACTATGTGTTCTATGACTTCTCCTTCGTAATCGAGTAGCGTTTCTATGGAAACGACTGGTTTTTCTTTTGGGAGGCTAATATCTCCTTTCGAATTCACTATTCCTTCTTTACTGCATCCCTCGCTCCCTCACATTGACGAATTAACACAGAAATTGCGTCATTATGAAATGCTATGGGTTCTATGACTTCTCCTTCTAAATCGAGTAACGATGCTATGGAAACGACAGGATTTTCTTTTGGGAGACGAGTATCTCCTTTCCGATGCACTATTCCTTCTTTTTTGCATCCCTTGCTCCCTCACATTGACGAATTAACACAGAAATTGCGTCGCTATGAAATACTATGGGTTCTATGACTTCTCCATCTAAATCGAGTAACGTTTCTATGGAAACGGCAGGTTTTCCTTTTGGGAGGCGAGTATCTCCTTTGCGATGCTCTATTCCTTCTTTACTGCATCCCTCGTTCCCTCACAATGACGAATTAGCACAGAAATTGCGTCGCTGTGATATACTGTTCGTTCTATGACTTCTCCTTCTAATTCGAGTAACGTTTCTCTGGAAACGACAGGATTTTCTTTTGATAGGCGAGTATCACCTTTACGATGCACTATTCCTTCTTTACTGCATCCCTCGCTCCCTCACTTTGTCGAATTAAATCTGAAATTGCGTCGCTATGAGATACTGTCGGATATATGACTTCTCCTTCTAAATCGAGTAACGTTTCTATAGAAACGACAGGATTTACTTTTGGGAGGACAGTATCTTCTTTGCGATGCGCTTTTCCTTCTTTATTGCATCCCTCGCTCCCTCACTTGGTCGAATTAAACCCGAAATTGCGTGGCTTTGAAATACTATGAGTTATATGACTTCTCGTTCTAAATCGAATGACGTTTCAATGGAAGCGACAGGATTTGCATTTGGTAGGCGAGTATCTCCATTCCGATGCACTATTCCTTCTTTACTTCATACCTCACTCCCTAACATTGTTAAATTAACACAGAAATCGCGTCGCTATGGAATACTATGGGTTGTATGATTTCTCCTTCTAAATCGAGTAACGTTTCTATGGAAACAACAGGATTTTCTTTTGAGAGGCGAGTATCTCCTTTCCGATGCAGTATTCCTTCTTTTCTGCATTCCTCGCTCCCTCACTTGGTCGAATTAAAACTAAAATTGCGGTGGTATGAATTACTATGTGTTATATGACTTCTCCTTCTAAATCGAGTAACGTTTCTATGGAAACGACAGGATTTGCTTTTGGGAGGCGAGTATCACTTTTCCGATGCACTATTCTTTCTTTACTACATCCCTCGCTCCCGCACAATGACGTATTAACACAGAAATTGCGTCGCTATGAAATAGGCGGGTTCTATGACTTCTCCTTCTAAATCGAGTGACGTTTCTATGGAAACGACAGGATTTTCTTTTGGGAGGCGAGTATCTCCTTTCCGATGCACTACTCCTTCTTTACTGCATCCCTCGCTCCCTCACATTGCCAAATTAACACTGAAATTGAATCGCTATGAAATACTGTGGGTTCTATGACTTCTCTTTCTAAATCGAGTTACGTTTCTGTGGAAACGACAGGATTTTCTTTTGGCAGGCGAGTATCTCCTTTCCGATGCACTATTCCTTCTTTACTGCATCCCTCGCTCCCTCACATTGACGAATTAACACTGAAATTGAGTCGCTATAAAATTCTGTGGTTTCAATGACTTGTCCTTCTAAATCCAGTAACGTTTCTATGGAAACGACAGGATTTTCTTTTGGGAGGCGAGTATCTCCTTTCCGATGTACTACTCCTTCTTTACTGCATCCCTCGCTCCTTCACTTTGTCGGATTAAAACTGAAATTGCATCGCTATGAAAAACTATGGGGTTTATGATTCTCCTTCTAAATCGACTAACGTTTCTATTGAAAATACAGGATTTTCCTCTGGGAGGCGGGTATCTCCCTTCCGATGCACTACTCCTTCTTTACTGCATCCCTCGCTCCATCACATTGACGAATTAACACAGAAATTGTGTCGCTATGAAATACTATAAGTTCTATGACTTCTCCTTCTAAATCGAGTAACGATGCTATGGAAATGACAGGATTTGGTTTTGGGAGGCGAGTATCACTTTTCCGATGCACTATTCTTTCTTTACTACATCCCTCGCTCCCGCACAATGACGTATTAACACAGAAATTGCGTCGCTATGAAATAGGCGGGTTCTATGACTTCTCCTTCTAAATCGAGTGACGTTTCTATGGAAACGACAGGATTTTCTTTTGGGAGGCGAGTATCTCCTTTCCGATGCACTACTCCTTCTTTACTGCATCCCTCGCTCCCTCACTTTGCCAAATTAACACTGAAATTGAGTCGCTATGAAATACTGTGGGTTCTATGACTTCTCTTTCTAAATCGAGTTACGTTTCCATGGAAACTACAGGATATCCTTTTGGGAGGCGAGTATCTCCTTCCCGATGCACTATTCCTTCTTTACTGCATCCCTCAATCCCTTACATTGATGAATTAACACAGAAATTGCGTCGCTATGAAATATATGGGTTCTATGACTTCTCCTTCTAAATCGAAAAACGTTTCTTTGGAAACGACAGGATTTTCTTTTGAGATGCGAGTATTTCCTTTCCGATGCACTATTCCTTCTTTACTTCATCTCTTGTTCCCTCACATTGACGTATTAACACAGAAATTGCGTCGCTATGAAATACTACTCGTTCTATGACTTCTCCTTCTAATTCGAGTAACGTTTCTCAGGAAACCACAGGATTTTCTTTTGGGAGGCGAGTATCTCCTTTGCCATGCACTATTCCTTCTTTACTGCATTCCTCGCTCCCTCACTTTGTCGAATTAAAACTGAAATTACGTCGCTATGAGATACTATGGGCTTTATGACTTCTCGTTCTAAAACGAGTAACGTTTCTATGGAAACGACAGGAATTTCTTTTGGGAGGTGAGTATGTCCTTTGCGATGCACTATTCCTTCTTTACGGCATCCCTCGCTACCTTACTTTGTCGAATTAAAACTGAAATTGCGTCTTTATGAAATACTGTTTGTTATATGACATCTCCTTTTTAATCGAGTAACGTTTCTATGGAAACGACAGGATTTTCTTTTGGGAGGCGTGTATCTCCTTTCCGAAGCACTATTCCTTCTTTACTTCATCCCTCGTTCCCTCACATTGACGAATTAACACAGAAATTCCGTCGCTCTGAAATACTATGCGTTCTATGACTCCTCCTTCTAAATCGAGTAACGTTTCAATGGAAACGAAAGGATTTTCTTTTGGGAGGCGAGTATCTCCCTTCCGATGCACTATTCCTTCTTTACTGCATCCCTCGCTAGTTCACATTGACGAATTAACACAAAATTTGCGTCGCTAAGAAATACTAGTGGTTCAATGACTTCTCCTTCTAAATCGAGTAACGATGCTATGGATACGACAGGATTTGCTTTGGGGAGGCGAGTATCTCCCTTCCGATGCACTATTCCTTCTTTACTTCATCCCTCGCTCCCTCACATTCACGAATTAACACAGGAATTGCGTCCTATGGAATACTGTGGGTTCTATGACTTCTCCTACTAAATCGAGTAGCGTTTCTATGGAAACGCAGGATCTTCTTCCGCAGGCGAGTACCTCCTTTCTGATACACTATTCCTGCGTTTTTGCATCCCTTTTTCCCTCACATTGACGAATTAACACAGAAATTGCGTCGCTATGAAAGACTATGGTTTCTATGACTTCCCATTCTAAATCGAGGAACAAATCTATGGAAACGACAGGATTTTCTTTTGGGAGGCGGGTATCTCCTTTCCGATGCACTATTCCTTCTTCATTGCATCCCTCGCTCCCTCACATTGACGAATTAACACAGAAATTGCGTCGCTCTGAAATACAATGCGTTCTATGACTTCTCCTTCTAAATCGAGTAACGTTTCAATGGAAACGACAGGATTTTCTTTTGCGAGGTGAGTATCTCCTTTGCGATGCACTATTCCTTCTTTACTGCATCCATCGCTCCATCACATTGACAAATTAACACTGAAATTGTGTCGCTATGAA